>NW_026607028.1:5000-7500 GCF_029890125.1 Rhinichthys klamathensis goyatoka
TGTGTGTGTGTGTGTGTGTTGTGTTCAGGAAAGGCGAGTCCTCTGTGTTCAGGGCTCATACAGGTGTGTGTGTGTGTGTGTGTGTGTGTTGTGTTCAGGAAAGGCGAGTCCTCAGTGTTCAGGGCTCATACAGGAGTGTGTGTGTGTGTGTGTGTGTTGTGTTCAGGAAAGGCGAGTCCTCAGTGTTCAGGGCTCATACAGGAGTGTGTGTGTGTGTGTGTGTGTGTGTGTTGTGTTCAGGAAAGGCGAGTCCTCTGTGTTCAGGGCTCATACAGGTGTGTGTGTGTGTGTGTGTGTGTGTTGTGTTCAGGAAAGGCGAGTCCTCAGTGTTCAGGGCTCATACAGGAGTGTGTGTGTGTGTGTGTGTGTGTGTGTGTGTGTGTTGTGTTCAGGAAAGGCGAGTCCTCTGTGTTCAGGGCTCATACAGGTGTGTGTGTGTGTGTGTGTGTGTGTTGTGTTCAGGAAAGGCGAGTCCTCAGTGTTCAGGGCTCATACAGGAGTGTGTGTGTGTGTGTGTGTGTGTTGTGTTCAGGAAAGGCGAGTCCTCAGTGTTCAGGGCTCATACAGGAGTGTGTGTGTGTGTGTGTTGTGTTCAGGAAAGGCGAGTCCTCAGTGTTCAGGGCTCATACAGGAGTGTGTGTGTGTGTGTGTGTGTTGTGTTCAGGAAAGGTGAGTCCTCAGTGTTCAGGGCTCATACAGGAGTGTGTGTGTGTGTGTGTGTGTGTGTGTTGTGTTCAGGAAAGGCGAGTCCTCAGTGTTCAGGGCTCATACAGGAGTGTGTGTGTGTGTGTGTGTGTGTGTGTGTGTGTGTGTGTTGTGTTCAGGAAAGGCGAGTCCTCAGTGTTCAGGGCTCATACAGGAGTGTGTGTGTGTGTGTGTGTGTGTGTTGTGTTCAGGAAAGGCGAGTCCTCTGTGTTCAGGGCTCATACAGGAGTGTGTGTGTGTGTGTGTGTGTGTTGTGTTCAGGAAAGGTGAGTCCTCAGTGTTCAGGGCTCATACAGGAGTGTGTGTGTGTGTGTGTGTGTGTGTGTGTGTGTGTTGTGTTCAGGAAAGGCGAGTCCTCAGTGTTCAGGGCTCATACAGGAGTGTGTGTGTGTGTGTGTGTGTGTGTGTGTGTGTGTGTTGTGTTCAGGAAAGGCGAGTCCTCAGTGTTCAGGGCTCATACAGGAGTGTGTGTGTGTGTGTGTGTGTGTGTGTGTGTTGTGTTCAGGAAAGGTGAGTCCTCAGTGTTCAGGGCTCATACAGGAGTGTGTGTGTGTGTGTGTGTGTGTGTGTGTGTTGTGTTCAGGAAAGGCGAGTCCTCAGTGTTCAGGGCTCATACAGGAGTGTGTGTGTGTGTGTGTGTGTGTTGTGTTCAGGAAAGGTGAGTCCTCAGTGTTCAGGGCTCATACAGGAGTGTGTGTGTGTGTGTGTGTGTGTTGTGTTCAGGAAAGGCGAGTCCTCAGTGTTCAGGGCTCATACAGGAGTGTGTGTGTGTGTGTGTTGTGTTCAGGAAAGGCGAGTCCTCAGTGTTCAGGGCTCATACAGGAGTGTGTGTGTGTGTGTGTGTGTGTTGTGTTCAGGAAAGGCGAGTCCTCTGTGTTCAGGGCTCATACAGGAGTGTGTGTGTGTGTGTGTGTGTGTGTGTGTGTTGTGTTCAGGAAAGGTGAGTCCTCTGTGTTCAGGGCTCATACAGGAGTGTGTGTGTGTGTGTGTTGTGTTCAGGAAAGGCGAGTCCTCTGTGTTCAGGGCTCATACAGGAGTGTGTGTGTGTGTGTGTTGTGTTCAGGAAAGGCGAGTCCTCTGTGTTCAGGGCTCATACAGGAGTGTGTGTGTGTGTGTGTGTGTGTGTGTGTGTTGTGTTCAGGAAAGGTGAGTCCTCTGTGTTCAGGGCTCATACAGGAGTGTGTGTGTGTGTGTGTGTGTGTGTGTGTGTTGTGTTCAGGAAAGGTGAGTCCTCAGTGTTCAGGGCTCATACAGGAGTGTGTGTGTGTGTGTGTGTGTGTGTGTGTGTTGTGTTCAGGAAAGGCGAGTCCTCTGTGTTCAGGGCTCATACAGGAGTGTGTGTGTGTGTGTGTGTGTTGTGTTCAGGAAAGGCGAGTCCTCAGTGTTCAGGGCTCATACAGGTGTGTGTGTGTGTGTGTGTGTGTGTTGTGTTCAGGAAAGGCGAGTCCTCAGTGTTCACGGCTCATACAGGAGTGTGTGTGTGTGTGTGTGTGTTGTGTTCAGGAAAGGCGAGTCCTCAGTGTTCGGGGCTCATACAGGAGTGTGTGTGTGTGTGTGTGTGTTGTGTTCAGGAAAGGCGAGTCCTCAGTGTTCAGGGCTCATACAGGTGTGTGTGTGTGTGTGTGTGTGTGTTGTGTTCAGGAAAGGCGAGTCCTCAGTGTTCAGGGCTCATACAGGAGTGTGTGTGTGTGTGTGTGTGTTGTGTTCAGGAAAGGCGAGTCCTCTGTGTTCAGGGCTCATACAGGAGTGTGTGTGTGTGTGTGTGTGTGTGTTGTGTTCAGGAAAGGCGAGTCCT
>NW_026607028.1:12500-20000 GCF_029890125.1 Rhinichthys klamathensis goyatoka
CGAGTCCTCAGTGTTCAGGGCTCATACAGGAGTGTGTGTGTGTGTGTGTGTGTGTTGTGTTCAGGAAAGGCGAGTCCTCAGTGTTCAGGGCTCATACAGGAGTGTGTGTGTGTGTGTGTGTGTGTTGTGTTCAGGAAAGGCGAGTCCTCTGTGTTCAGGGCTCATACAGGAGTGTGTGTGTGTGTGTGTGTGTGTTGTGTTCAGGAAAGGCGAGTCCTCAGTGTTCAGGGCTCATACAGGAGTGTGTGTGTGTGTGTGTGTGTGTGTTGTGTTCAGGAAAGGTGAGTCCTCAGTGTTCAGGTCTCATACAGGAGTGTGTGTGTGTGTGTGTGTGTGTGTGTGTGTGTGTGTGTGTGTGTGTGTTGTGTTCAGGAAAGGTGAGTCCTCAGTGTTCAGGTCTCATACAGGAGTGTGTGTGTGTGTGTGTGTGTGTTGTGTTCAGGAAAGGTGAGTCCTCAGTGTTCAGGGCTCATACAGGAGTGTGTGTGTGTGTGTGTGTGTGTGTGTGTGTGTGTGTGTGTGTGTGTTGTGTTCAGGAAAGGCGAGTCCTCAGTGTTCAGGGCTCATACAGGAGTGTGTGTGTGTGTGTGTGTGTGTGTGTGTGTTGTGTTCAGGAAAGGCGAGTCCTCAGTGTTCAGGGCTCATACAGGAGTGTGTGTGTGTGTGTGTGTGTGTGTGTGTTGTGTTCAGGAAAGGCGAGTCCTCAGTGTTCAGGGCTCATACAGGAGTGTGTGTGTGTGTGTGTGTGTGTGTGTGTGTGTGTGTGTGTTGTGTTCAGGAAAGGCGAGTCCTCAGTGTTCAGGGCTCATACAGGAGTGTGTGTGTGTGTGTGTGTGTTGTGTTCAGGAAAGGTGAGTCCTCAGTGTTCAGGGCTCATACAGGAGTGTGTGTGTGTGTGTGTGTGTTGTGTTCAGGAAAGGCGAGTCCTCAGTGTTCAGGGCTCATACAGGAGTGTGTGTGTGTGTGTGTGTGTGTGTTGTGTTCAGGAAAGGCGAGTCCTCAGTGTTCAGGGCTCATACAGGAGTGTGTGTGTGTGTGTGTGTGTGTGTGTTGTGTTCAGGAAAGGCGAGTCCTCTGTGTTCGGGGCTCATACAGGAGTGTGTGTGTGTGTGTGTGTGTGTGTGTTGTGTTCAGGAAAGGTGAGTCCTCAGTGTTCAGGGCTCATACAGGAGTGTGTGTGTGTGTGTGTGTGTGTGTGTTGTGTTCAGGAAAGGCGAGTCCTCTGTGTTCGGGGCTCATACAGGAGTGTGTGTGTGTGTGTGTGTGTGTGTGTTGTGTTCAGGAAAGGCGAGTCCTCAGTGTTCAGGGCTCATACAGGAGTGTGTGTGTGTGTGTGTGTGTGTGTGTGTGTGTGTTGTGTTCAGGAAAGGTGAGTCCTCAGTGTTCAGGGCTCATACAGGAGTGTGTGTGTGTGTGTGTGTGTGTTGTGTTCAGGAAAGGTGAGTCCTCAGTGTTCAGGGCTCATACAGGAGTGTGTGTGTGTGTGTGTGTGTTGTGTTCAGGAAAGGTGAGTCCTCTGTGTTCAGGGCTCATACAGGAGTGTGTGTGTGTGTGTGTGTGTGTGTGTGTTGTGTTCAGGAAAGGCGAGTCCTCAGTGTTCAGGGCTCATACAGGAGTGTGTGTGTGTGTGTGTGTGTTGTGTTCAGGAAAGGTGAGTCCTCTGTGTTCAGGGCTCATACAGGAGTGTGTGTGTGTGTGTGTGTGTGTTGTGTTCAGGAAAGGCGAGTCCTCAGTGTTCAGGGCTCATACAGGAGTGTGTGTGTGTGTGTGTTGTGTTCAGGAAAGGTGAGTCCTCAGTGTTCAGGGCTCATACAGGAGTGTGTGTGTGTGTGTGTTGTGTTCAGGAAAGGCGAGTCCTCTGTGTTCAGGGCTCATACGGGGACGGTGCGCAGCGTGAGCTTCTCCAGTGATGGTCAGACACTCGTCACCGCGTCTGATGACAAGAGCATCAAAGTCTGGACCGTCCATCGCCAGAAGTTCCTCTTCTCCCTCAACCAGCACATCAACTGGGTGCGCTGCGCCAGGTACTGGTCACTAATCACTGGTCACTAATCACTGGTCACTAATCACTGTTCACTAATCACTGGTCACTAATCACTGTTCACTAATCACTGTTCACTAATCACTGTTCACTAATCACTGGTCACTAATCACTGTTCACTAATCACTGGTCACTAATCACTGTTCACTAATCACTGTTCACTAATCACTGTTCACTAATCACTGGTCACTAATCACTGTTCACTAATCACTGGTCACTAATCACTGTTCACTAATCACTGGTCACTAATCACTGGTCACTAATCACTGGTCACTAATCACTGGTCACTAATCACTGTTCACTAATCACTGGTCACTAATCACTGTTCACTAATCACTGTTCACTAATCACTGGTCACTAATCACTGTTCACTAATCACTGTTCACTAATCACTGTTCACTAATCACTGGTCACTAATCACTGTTCACTAATCACTGTTCACTAATCACTGTTCACTAATCACTGGTCACTAATCACTGGTCACTAATCACTGTTCACTAATCACTGGTCACTAATCACTGGTCACTAATCACTGGTCACTAATCACTGTTCACTAATCACTGTTCACTAATCACTGTTCACTAATCACTGGTCACTAATCACTGGTCACTAATCACTGGTCACTAATCACTTCACTAATCACTGGTCACTAATCACTGGTCACTAATCACTGGTCACTAATCACTGTTCACTAATCACTGGTCACTAATCACTAACTCACGGTCACAGAGTAATACTGGGAACAGATCAGTGTGTGAACCACATTCAGCTAACCCTAACCCATCTCATTTATACTACTATAATTATATCTGACCACAATGTCTGACTGGAAAAAATATGATTTGTGCGTCTTAAGTCACGCCACAAAAAGCTTTTTTATATTGTTTTTAGACAAATTATCACTGGAAGCACGTTATAGTAAGGTCTCATCTTAGCTAAAATGAGGAATATACATGATCTGACATGTTCTAATGTGATCTTACGTATTCTGCCGTGTTCTGACGTGTTCTGACTGACGTGATCTGACGTGTTCCGACTGACGTGTTCTGGCGTGATCGGACGTATTCTGCCGTGTTCTGCCGTGTTCTGACTGACGTGTTCTGGCGTGATCGGACGTATTCTGCCGTGTTCTGCCGTGTTCTGACTGACGTGTTCTGGCGTGATCGGACGTATTCTGCCGTGTTCTGACTGACGTGTTCTGGCGTGATCGGACGTATTCTGCCGTGTTCTGACGTGTTCTGACTGACGTATTCTGCCGTGTTCCTCCGTGTTCTGACTGACGTATTCTGGCGTGATCGGACGTATTCTGCCGTGTTCTGACTGACGTGTTCTGGCGTGTTCTGCCGTGTTCCGACTGACGTGTTCTGGCGTGATCTGACTGACGTGTTCTGGCGTGATCTGACTGACGTGTTCTGGCGTGATCTGACTGACGTGTTCTGGCGTGATCTGACTGACGTGATTTGACGTGATCTGACGTGTTCTGACTGACGTGATTTGACGTGATCTGACGTGTTCTGACTGACGCATTCTGACGTGATCTGACGTGTTCTAATGTGATCTTACGTATTCTGCCGTGTTCTGACTGACGTGTTCTGCCGTGTTCTGACTGGCGTGTTCTGACTGACGTGTTCTGGCGTGTTCTGACTGACGTGTTCTGGGGTGATCTGACGTATTCTGCCGTGTTCTGACGTGTTCTGGGGTGATCTGACGTATTCTGCCGTGTTCTGACGTGTTCTGACTGACGTGATTTGACGTGATCTGACGTGTTCTGACTGACGCATTCTGACGTGATCTGACGTGATCTGATGTGTTCTGACTGACGCATTCTGACGTGATCTGACGTGATCTGACGTGTTCTGACTGACGCATTCTGACGTGATCTGATGTGTTCTGACTGACGTGATCTGACGTGTTCTGACGTGATCTGACGTGTTCTGACTGACGTGTTCTGACTGACGCATTCTGACGTGATCTGACGTGTTCTGACTGACATGTTCTGACTGACGTGATTTGACGTGATCTGACGTGTTCTGACTGACGTGATTTGATGTGCTCTGACGTGATCTGACGTGTTCTGACTGACGTGATTTGACGTGATCTGACGTGTTCTGACTGACGTGATTTGATGTGCTCTGACGTGATCTGACGTGTTCTGACTGACGTGTTCTGATGTGTTCTGACTGACGCATTCTGACATGATCTGACGTGTTCTGACTGACATGTTCTGACTGACGTGATTTGACGTGATCTGACGTGTTCTGACTGACGTGATCTGACGTGTTCTGACGTGATCTGATGTGTTCTGACTGACGTGATCTGGCGTGTTCTGACATTATCTGACGTGTTCTGACGTGTTCTGGCGTGATCTGACGTGTTCTGACGTGATCTGGGGTGTTCTGACTGACGTGATCTGACATGTTCTAATGTGATCTTACGTATTCTGCCGTGTTCTGGTGTGTTCTGACTGACGTGTTCTGCCGTGTTCTGACTGACGTGTTCTGCCGTGTTCTGACTGACGTGTTCTGGCGTGTTCTGACTGACGTGTTCTGGCGTGTTCTGACTGACGTGTTCTGGCGTGATCTGACGTATTCTGCCGTGTTCTGACGTGTTCTGACTGACGTGATTTGACGTGATCCGACGTGTTCTGACTGACGCATTCTGACGTGATCTGACGTGTTCTGACGTGATCTGACGTGTTCTGACTGACGTGATCTGACGTGTTCTGACTGACATGTTCTGACTGACGTGATTTGACGTGATCTGACGTGTTCTGACTGACGTGATCTGACGTGTTCTGACGTGATCTGATGTGTTCTGACTGACGTGTTCTGACTGACGTGATCTGACGTGTTCTGACGTGATCTGATGTGTTCTGACTGACGTGATTTGACGTGTTCTGACGTGATCTGACGTGTTCTGAGTGACGTGTTCTGACGTGTTCTGACTGACGCATTCTGACGTGATCTGACGTGTTCTGACTGACATGTTCTGACTGACGTGATTTGACGTGATCTGACGTGTTCTGACTGACGTGTTCTGACGTGATCTGATGTGTTCTGACTGACGTGTTCTGACGTGTTCTGACATGATCTGACAGGTTCTGCCGTGTTCTGGCGTGATCTGACGTGATCTGGCGTGTTCTGACGTGATCTGAGTGACGTGATCTGGCGTGTTCTGATTGACGTGTTCTGACGTGATCTGACGTGTTCTGGCGTGTTCTGACTGACATGATCTAATGTGTTCTGACAATAGTGTTCTGACGTGATCTGACATGTTCTAATGTGATCTGAAATGTTCTGACGTGATCTGACGTGTTCTGAAGTGTTCTGGCGTGTTCTGACGTTTTCTGAGGTGATCTGGCGTGTTCTGACTGACGTGATCTGACGTGTTCTGGCGTGATCTGGCGTGTTCTGACTGACGTGATCTGACGTGTTCTGGCGTGATCTGGCGTGTTCTGGCGTGATCTACCGTGTTCTTACTGGCGTGATCTGCTGTGTTCTGACGTGATCTGGGGTGTTCTGCCATGTTTTGCCGTGTTCTGCCATGTTCTGACGTGTGACGTGTGACGTGTTCTGGCGTGTTCTGACGTGATCTGACTTGTTCTGATGTGATCTGGCGTGTTCTGCCGTGATCTGACGTGTTCTGGCGTGATCTGGCGTGTTCTGACGTGATCTACCGTGTTCTGACTGACGTGATCTGCCATGTTCTGACGTGATCTGGCGTGTTCTGCCATGTTTTGCCGTGTTCTGATGTGTGACGTGTTCTGGCGTGTTCTGACGTGTTCTGCCGTGATCTGGCGTGTTCTGCCATGTTTTGCCGTGTTCTGCCATGTTTTGCCGTGTTCTGACGTGTGACGTGTTCTGGCGTGTTCTGACGTGTTCTGCCCTGTTCTGACGTGATCTGGCGTGTTCTGCCATGTTTTGCCGTGTTCTGCCATGTTTTGCCGTGTTCTGATGTGTGACGTGTTCTGGCGTGTTCTGACGTGTTCTGACTTGTTCTGACGTGTTCTGTCGTGTGACGTGTTCTGAGTGACGTGTTCTGACGTGTTCTGCCCTGTTCTGCCGTGATCTGGCGTGTTCTGACGTGTTCTGCCCTGTTCTGACGTGATCTGGCGTGATCTGACGTGTTCTGGCGTGTTCTGACGTGTGACGTGTTCTGGTGTGTTCTGCCCTGTTCTGCCGTGATCTGGCGTGATCTGACGTGTTCTGGCGTGATCTGGCGTGTTCTGACGTGTGAAGTGTTCTGGCGTGTTCTGCTCTGTTCTGCCGTGATCTGGCGTGTTCTGACGTGTTCTGCCCTGTTCTGCCGTGTTCTGACGTGATCTGGCGTGTTCTGCCCTGTTTTGCCGTGTTCTGCCATGTTTTGCCGGGTTCTGACGTGTGACGTGTTCTGACGTGTGACGTGTTCTGAAGTGTTCTGACGTGATCTGACTTGTTCTGATGTGATCTGGCGTGTTCTGACGTGATCTGACTTGTTCTGACGTGTTCTGACGTGATCTACCGTGTTCTGACTGACGTGTGTTGTGTTCAGGAAAGGCGAGTCCTCAGTGTTCAGGGCTCATACAGGAGTGTGTGTGTGTGTGTGTGTGTGTGTGTGTGTGTTGTGTTCAGGAAAGGCGAGTCCTCTGTGTTCAGGGCTCATACAGGAGTGTGTGTGTGTGTGTGTGTGTGTGTGTGTTGTGTTCAGGAAAGGCGAGTCCTCTGTGTTCAGGGCTCATACAGGAGTGTGTGTGTGTGTGTGTGTGTGTGTGTGTTGTGTTCAGGAAAGGCGAGTCCTCTGTGTTCAGGGCTCATACAGGAGTGTGTGTGTGTGTGTGTGTGTGTGTGTGTGTGTGTGTGTGTGTGTGTGTTGTGTTCAGGAAAGGCGAGTCCTCTGTGTTCAGGGCTCATACAGGAGTGTGTGTGTGTGTGTGTGTGTGTGTGTTGTGTTCAGGAAAGGCGAGTCCTCTGTGTTCAGGGCTCATACAGGAGTGTGTGTGTGTGTGTGTGTGTGTGTGTGTGTGTGTGTGTGTGTGTTGTGTTCAGGAAAGGCGAGTCCTCTGTGTTCAGGGCTCATACAGGAGTGTGTGTGTGTGTGTGTGTGTGTGTGTGTGTGTTCAGGAAAGGCGAGTCCTCAGTGTTCAGGGCTCATACAGGAGTGTGTGTGTGTGTGTGTGTTGTGTTCAGGAAAGGTGAGTCCTCAGTGTTCAGGGCTCATACAGGAGTGTGTGTGTGTGTGTGTGTGTGTGTGTGTGTGTTGTGTTCAGGAAAGGCGAGTCCTCAGTGTTCAGGGCTCATACAGGAGTGTGTGTGTGTGTGTGTGTGTGTGTGTGTGTGTTCAGGAAAGGTGAGTCCTCAGTGTTCAGGGCTCATACAGGAGTGTGTGTGTGTGTGTGTGTGTGTGTGTGTGTGTGTGTGTTGTGTTCAGGAAAGGCGAGTCCTCAGTGTTCAGGGCTCATACAGGAGTGTGTGTGTGTGTGT
>NW_026607028.1:25000-205000 GCF_029890125.1 Rhinichthys klamathensis goyatoka
GTGTGTTGTGTTCAGGAAAGGCGAGTCCTCAGTGTTCAGGGCTCATACAGGAGTGTGTGTGTGTGTGTGTGTGTGTGTGTTGTGTTCAGGAAAGGCGAGTCCTCTGTGTTCGGGGCTCATACAGGAGTGTGTGTGTGTGTGTGTGTGTGTGTGTTGTGTTCAGGAAAGGTGAGTCCTCAGTGTTCAGGGCTCATACAGGAGTGTGTGTGTGTGTGTGTGTGTGTGTGTTGTGTTCAGGAAAGGCGAGTCCTCTGTGTTCGGGGCTCATACAGGAGTGTGTGTGTGTGTGTGTGTGTGTGTGTGTGTTGTGTTCAGGAAAGGCGAGTCCTCAGTGTTCAGGGCTCATACAGGAGTGTGTGTGTGTGTGTGTGTGTGTGTGTGTGTGTGTTGTGTTCAGGAAAGGTGAGTCCTCAGTGTTCAGGGCTCATACAGGAGTGTGTGTGTGTGTGTGTGTGTGTTGTGTTCAGGAAAGGTGAGTCCTCAGTGTTCAGGGCTCATACAGGAGTGTGTGTGTGTGTGTGTGTGTTGTGTTCAGGAAAGGTGAGTCCTCTGTGTTCAGGGCTCATACAGGAGTGTGTGTGTGTGTGTGTGTGTGTGTGTGTTGTGTTCAGGAAAGGCGAGTCCTCAGTGTTCAGGGCTCATACAGGAGTGTGTGTGTGTGTGTGTGTGTTGTGTTCAGGAAAGGTGAGTCCTCTGTGTTCAGGGCTCATACAGGAGTGTGTGTGTGTGTGTGTGTGTGTGTGTGTTGTGTTCAGGAAAGGCGAGTCCTCAGTGTTCAGGGCTCATACAGGAGTGTGTGTGTGTGTGTGTTGTGTTCAGGAAAGGTGAGTCCTCAGTGTTCAGGGCTCATACAGGAGTGTGTGTGTGTGTGTGTTGTGTTCAGGAAAGGCGAGTCCTCTGTGTTCAGGGCTCATACGGGGACGGTGCGCAGCGTGAGCTTCTCCAGTGATGGTCAGACACTCGTCACCGCGTCTGATGACAAGAGCATCAAAGTCTGGACCGTCCATCGCCAGAAGTTCCTCTTCTCCCTCAACCAGCACATCAACTGGGTGCGCTGCGCCAGGTACTGGTCACTAATCACTGGTCACTAATCACTGGTCACTAATCACTGTTCACTAATCACTGGTCACTAATCACTGTTCACTAATCACTGTTCACTAATCACTGTTCACTAATCACTGGTCACTAATCACTGTTCACTAATCACTGGTCACTAATCACTGTTCACTAATCACTGTTCACTAATCACTGTTCACTAATCACTGGTCACTAATCACTGTTCACTAATCACTGGTCACTAATCACTGTTCACTAATCACTGGTCACTAATCACTGGTCACTAATCACTGGTCACTAATCACTGGTCACTAATCACTGTTCACTAATCACTGGTCACTAATCACTGTTCACTAATCACTGTTCACTAATCACTGGTCACTAATCACTGTTCACTAATCACTGTTCACTAATCACTGTTCACTAATCACTGGTCACTAATCACTGTTCACTAATCACTGTTCACTAATCACTGTTCACTAATCACTGGTCACTAATCACTGGTCACTAATCACTGTTCACTAATCACTGGTCACTAATCACTGGTCACTAATCACTGGTCACTAATCACTGTTCACTAATCACTGTTCACTAATCACTGTTCACTAATCACTGGTCACTAATCACTGGTCACTAATCACTGGTCACTAATCACTTCACTAATCACTGGTCACTAATCACTGGTCACTAATCACTGGTCACTAATCACTGTTCACTAATCACTGGTCACTAATCACTAACTCACGGTCACAGAGTAATACTGGGAACAGATCAGTGTGTGAACCACATTCAGCTAACCCTAACCCATCTCATTTATACTACTATAATTATATCTGACCACAATGTCTGACTGGAAAAAATATGATTTGTGCGTCTTAAGTCACGCCACAAAAAGCTTTTTTATATTGTTTTTAGACAAATTATCACTGGAAGCACGTTATAGTAAGGTCTCATCTTAGCTAAAATGAGGAATATACATGATCTGACATGTTCTAATGTGATCTTACGTATTCTGCCGTGTTCTGACGTGTTCTGACTGACGTGATCTGACGTGTTCCGACTGACGTGTTCTGGCGTGATCGGACGTATTCTGCCGTGTTCTGCCGTGTTCTGACTGACGTGTTCTGGCGTGATCGGACGTATTCTGCCGTGTTCTGCCGTGTTCTGACTGACGTGTTCTGGCGTGATCGGACGTATTCTGCCGTGTTCTGACTGACGTGTTCTGGCGTGATCGGACGTATTCTGCCGTGTTCTGACGTGTTCTGACTGACGTATTCTGCCGTGTTCCTCCGTGTTCTGACTGACGTATTCTGGCGTGATCGGACGTATTCTGCCGTGTTCTGACTGACGTGTTCTGGCGTGTTCTGCCGTGTTCCGACTGACGTGTTCTGGCGTGATCTGACTGACGTGTTCTGGCGTGATCTGACTGACGTGTTCTGGCGTGATCTGACTGACGTGTTCTGGCGTGATCTGACTGACGTGATTTGACGTGATCTGACGTGTTCTGACTGACGTGATTTGACGTGATCTGACGTGTTCTGACTGACGCATTCTGACGTGATCTGACGTGTTCTAATGTGATCTTACGTATTCTGCCGTGTTCTGACTGACGTGTTCTGCCGTGTTCTGACTGGCGTGTTCTGACTGACGTGTTCTGGCGTGTTCTGACTGACGTGTTCTGGGGTGATCTGACGTATTCTGCCGTGTTCTGACGTGTTCTGGGGTGATCTGACGTATTCTGCCGTGTTCTGACGTGTTCTGACTGACGTGATTTGACGTGATCTGACGTGTTCTGACTGACGCATTCTGACGTGATCTGACGTGATCTGATGTGTTCTGACTGACGCATTCTGACGTGATCTGACGTGATCTGACGTGTTCTGACTGACGCATTCTGACGTGATCTGATGTGTTCTGACTGACGTGATCTGACGTGTTCTGACGTGATCTGACGTGTTCTGACTGACGTGTTCTGACTGACGCATTCTGACGTGATCTGACGTGTTCTGACTGACATGTTCTGACTGACGTGATTTGACGTGATCTGACGTGTTCTGACTGACGTGATTTGATGTGCTCTGACGTGATCTGACGTGTTCTGACTGACGTGATTTGACGTGATCTGACGTGTTCTGACTGACGTGATTTGATGTGCTCTGACGTGATCTGACGTGTTCTGACTGACGTGTTCTGATGTGTTCTGACTGACGCATTCTGACATGATCTGACGTGTTCTGACTGACATGTTCTGACTGACGTGATTTGACGTGATCTGACGTGTTCTGACTGACGTGATCTGACGTGTTCTGACGTGATCTGATGTGTTCTGACTGACGTGATCTGGCGTGTTCTGACATTATCTGACGTGTTCTGACGTGTTCTGGCGTGATCTGACGTGTTCTGACGTGATCTGGGGTGTTCTGACTGACGTGATCTGACATGTTCTAATGTGATCTTACGTATTCTGCCGTGTTCTGGTGTGTTCTGACTGACGTGTTCTGCCGTGTTCTGACTGACGTGTTCTGCCGTGTTCTGACTGACGTGTTCTGGCGTGTTCTGACTGACGTGTTCTGGCGTGTTCTGACTGACGTGTTCTGGCGTGATCTGACGTATTCTGCCGTGTTCTGACGTGTTCTGACTGACGTGATTTGACGTGATCCGACGTGTTCTGACTGACGCATTCTGACGTGATCTGACGTGTTCTGACGTGATCTGACGTGTTCTGACTGACGTGATCTGACGTGTTCTGACTGACATGTTCTGACTGACGTGATTTGACGTGATCTGACGTGTTCTGACTGACGTGATCTGACGTGTTCTGACGTGATCTGATGTGTTCTGACTGACGTGTTCTGACTGACGTGATCTGACGTGTTCTGACGTGATCTGATGTGTTCTGACTGACGTGATTTGACGTGTTCTGACGTGATCTGACGTGTTCTGAGTGACGTGTTCTGACGTGTTCTGACTGACGCATTCTGACGTGATCTGACGTGTTCTGACTGACATGTTCTGACTGACGTGATTTGACGTGATCTGACGTGTTCTGACTGACGTGTTCTGACGTGATCTGATGTGTTCTGACTGACGTGTTCTGACGTGTTCTGACATGATCTGACAGGTTCTGCCGTGTTCTGGCGTGATCTGACGTGATCTGGCGTGTTCTGACGTGATCTGAGTGACGTGATCTGGCGTGTTCTGATTGACGTGTTCTGACGTGATCTGACGTGTTCTGGCGTGTTCTGACTGACATGATCTAATGTGTTCTGACAATAGTGTTCTGACGTGATCTGACATGTTCTAATGTGATCTGAAATGTTCTGACGTGATCTGACGTGTTCTGAAGTGTTCTGGCGTGTTCTGACGTTTTCTGAGGTGATCTGGCGTGTTCTGACTGACGTGATCTGACGTGTTCTGGCGTGATCTGGCGTGTTCTGACTGACGTGATCTGACGTGTTCTGGCGTGATCTGGCGTGTTCTGGCGTGATCTACCGTGTTCTTACTGGCGTGATCTGCTGTGTTCTGACGTGATCTGGGGTGTTCTGCCATGTTTTGCCGTGTTCTGCCATGTTCTGACGTGTGACGTGTGACGTGTTCTGGCGTGTTCTGACGTGATCTGACTTGTTCTGATGTGATCTGGCGTGTTCTGCCGTGATCTGACGTGTTCTGGCGTGATCTGGCGTGTTCTGACGTGATCTACCGTGTTCTGACTGACGTGATCTGCCATGTTCTGACGTGATCTGGCGTGTTCTGCCATGTTTTGCCGTGTTCTGATGTGTGACGTGTTCTGGCGTGTTCTGACGTGTTCTGCCGTGATCTGGCGTGTTCTGCCATGTTTTGCCGTGTTCTGCCATGTTTTGCCGTGTTCTGACGTGTGACGTGTTCTGGCGTGTTCTGACGTGTTCTGCCCTGTTCTGACGTGATCTGGCGTGTTCTGCCATGTTTTGCCGTGTTCTGCCATGTTTTGCCGTGTTCTGATGTGTGACGTGTTCTGGCGTGTTCTGACGTGTTCTGACTTGTTCTGACGTGTTCTGTCGTGTGACGTGTTCTGAGTGACGTGTTCTGACGTGTTCTGCCCTGTTCTGCCGTGATCTGGCGTGTTCTGACGTGTTCTGCCCTGTTCTGACGTGATCTGGCGTGATCTGACGTGTTCTGGCGTGTTCTGACGTGTGACGTGTTCTGGTGTGTTCTGCCCTGTTCTGCCGTGATCTGGCGTGATCTGACGTGTTCTGGCGTGATCTGGCGTGTTCTGACGTGTGAAGTGTTCTGGCGTGTTCTGCTCTGTTCTGCCGTGATCTGGCGTGTTCTGACGTGTTCTGCCCTGTTCTGCCGTGTTCTGACGTGATCTGGCGTGTTCTGCCCTGTTTTGCCGTGTTCTGCCATGTTTTGCCGGGTTCTGACGTGTGACGTGTTCTGACGTGTGACGTGTTCTGAAGTGTTCTGACGTGAT
The DNA here is from genome assembly GCF_029890125.1 of Rhinichthys klamathensis goyatoka. Lineage (NCBI taxonomy): Eukaryota > Metazoa > Chordata > Actinopteri > Cypriniformes > Leuciscidae > Rhinichthys > Rhinichthys klamathensis. The sequence continues at coordinate 30,507 of NW_026607028.1, forward strand.
CTGACTTGTTCTGATGTGATCTGGCGTGTTCTGACGTGATCTGACTTGTTCTGACGTGTTCTGACGTGATCTACCGTGTTCTGACTGACGTGATCTGCCATGTTCTGACGTGATCTGGCGTGTTCTGACGTGATCTGGCGTTTTCTGCCATGTTTTGCCGTGTTCTGCCATGTTTTGCCGTGTTCTGACGTGTGACGTGTTCTGGCGTGTTCTGCCGTGATCTGGCGTGTTCTGACGTGTTCTGCCCTGTTCTGCTGTGATCTGGCGTGTTCTGACGAGTTCTGCCCTGTTCTGCCGTGTTCTGCCGTGATCTGGCGTGTTCTGCCATGTTTTGCCGTGTTCTGACGTGTGACGTGTTCTGACGTGTGACGTGTTCTGGCGTGTTCTGACGTGATCTGACTTGTTCTGATGTGATCTGGCGTGTTCTGACGTGATCTGACTTGTTCTGACGTGTTCTGACGTGATCTACCGTGTTCTGACTGACGTGATCTGCCATGTTCTGACGTGATCTGGCGTGTTCTGACGTGATCTGGCGTTTTCTGCCATGTTTTGCCGTGTTCTGCCATGTTTTGCCGTGTTCTGACGTGTGACGTGTTCTGGCGTGTTCTGCCGTGATCTGGCGTGTTCTGACGTGTTCTGCCCTGTTCTGCTGTGATCTGGCGTGTTCTGACGAGTTCTGCCCTGTTCTGCCATGTTTTGCCGTGTTCTGACGTGTGACGTGTTCTGACGTGTGGCGTGTTCTGACGTGATCTGACTTGTTCTGATGTGATCTGGCGTGTTCTGACGTGATCTGACTTGTTCTGACATGTTCTGCCCTGTTTTTGCCGTGATCTGGCGTGATCTGACGTGTTCTGGCGTGATCTGGCGTGTTCTGACGTGATCTACCGTGTTCTGCCATGTTTTGCTGTGTTCTGCCATGTTTTGCCGTGTTCTGACGTGTGACGTGTTCTGGCGTGTTCTGCCCTGTTTTGCCGTGATCTGGCGTGATCTGTAGGGGTGTAACGATACACAAACCTGACGGTTCGGTTCGTCCCACGGTTTTGAGGTCTCGGTTCGGTTCGGTTCGGTTCTTTTCGGTGGGGTGGGGGGGTTTAGAAAGCTAAAATTGCATTTATTTTTTATTAAACAGTGCTTTAATGAACAAATTGTGTCCTTGTCATTAAATTAATTCAATTACAAGTAAACGTTTCTCGAAGGATAACAAAATTATCTGCTAATGCTGTAAACTACAGCCCTTACTTGCACATTACTATAACATTAAAGCTTAACAACAGAGCCTAGACTTTTAGCCTAAATGATATAATAATAATCAACACTCAAATAACAAATTGTATGAAAACATGTAAACTGCACATAAGGTAATTTTTGCATTAACATGTTTTTACTCTAATTTGTTATTGTTATACAATAATTTACACAGTTGCTGTTATTTTCATGACAACTATTTTAAACATACATCATAAACAGGTTAAGTAAAATATAATATATAGGCTAATATATAGCATTTATTTAGTGAAAGAGTTAGCAAACCAGCAAGCTGTGGACACTGAATGACTTGCCTGAGGTAAATATAAAGCTATGTGAAAAACTAAGCGTTTTATTGACGTATTTCCGCTGTTGAAACACTGATTGAGTGTTTACACGAGTTATGATGCCTTTCAGTAAGTATACTGTATCTTTCAACATACCTTCGGGTGTCCATTCATGTTTATTCTGTAACTGAGGAAGAGATGATCGCGCTCCGCGCTGCCGCATGCATACAGTGAGATCTGTCACGCCACATCTAAGAGCGCCAAAACGGTATTTATTGTTTGCATTTCGTGATCAAATAGACATAATTTGAAAGATTACACCTTGCTTATTATCAAAAGTAACAAAACACTGAGTTTATTGCGATTATATGTGGTTAATGGTGGTTAGGCAACAGCCCTGTATTCGTTGTGTACACATAACACATGAGGTGCAATGAGCCGGGGCTGGGCGGGGCAGCAGGGGGCGGGGCGTGTTCGGTTCGCCATGAGAGTATCGCGATACGTATCGTGGGTGGTGTATCGCGGTTTTTCGGTTCGGTTCAAATATCGTTACACCCCTAGTGATCTGGCGTGTTCTGACGTGTTCTGCCCTGTTCTGACGTGATCTGGCGTGTTCTGCCATGTTTTGCCGTGTTCTGCCATGTTTTGCCGGGTTCTGACGTGTTCTGCCCTGTTCTGCCATGTTTTGCCGTGTTCTGCCATGTTTTGCCAGGTTCTGACGTGTGACGTGTTCTGACGTGTGACGTGTTCTGGCGTGTTCTGACGTGATCTGACTTGTTCTGATGTGATCTGGCGTGTTCTGACGTGATCTGACTTGTTCTGACGTGTTCTGCCCTGTTTTGCCGTGATCTGGCGTGATCTGACGTGTTCTGGCGTGATCTGGCGTGTTCTGACGTGATCTACCGTGTTCTGACTGACGTGATCTGCCATGTTCTGACGTGATCTGGCGTGTTCTGCCATGTTTTGCCGTGTTCTGACGTGTGACGTGTTCTGACGTGTTCTGCCCTGTTCTGCCGTGATCTGGCGTGTTCTGCCCTGTTCTGCCGGATCTGGCGTGATCTGGCGTGTTCTGCCCTGTTCTGCCGTGATCTGCCGTGATCTGGCGTGATCTGGCGTGTTCTGCCCTGTTCTGACGTGATCTGGCGTGTTCTGCCATGTTTTGCCGTGTTCTGCCATGTTTTGCCGGGTTCTGACGTGTGACGTGTTCTGACGTGTTCTGGCGTGTTCTGACGTGATCTGACTTGTTCTGACGTGTTCTGCCCTGTTTTGCCGTGATCTGGCGTGATCTGACGTGATCTACCGTGTTCTGACTGACGTGATCTGCCATGTTCTGACGTGATCTGGCATGTTTTGCCGTGTTCTGACGTGTGACGTGTTCTGGCGTGTTCTGCCCTGTTCTGCCGTGATCTGACGTGTTCTGCCCTGTTCTGCCGTGATCTGGCGTGTTCTGACGTGTTCTGCCCTGTTCTGCCGTGTTCTGACGTGATCTGGCGTGTTCTGCCATGTTTTGCCGTGTTCTGCCATGTTTTGCCGTGTTCTGACGTGTGACGTGTTCTGACGTGTGACGTGTTCTGGCGTGTTCTGACGTGATCTGACTTGTTCTGATGTGATCTGGCGTGTTCTGACGTGATCTGACTTGTTCTGACATGTTCTGCCCTGTTTTGCCTTGATCTGGCGTGATCTGACGTGATCTGGCGTGATCTGGCGTGATCTGGCGTGTTCTGACGTGTTCTGCCCTGTTCTGCCGTGTTCTGACGTGATCTGGCGTGTTCTGCCATGTTTTGCCGGGTTCTGACGTGTGACGTGTTCTGACGTGTGACGTGTTCTGGCGTGTTCTGACGTGTTCTGACGTGTGACGTGTTCTGACGTGTGACGTGTTCTGCCCTGTTCTGCCGTGATCTGGCGTGATCTGGCGTGTTCTGACGTGTTCTGCCGTGTTCTGCCGTGATCTGGCGTGTTCTGCCATGTTTTGCCGGGTTCTGACGTGTGACGTGTTCTGACGTGTGACGTGTTCTGACGTGATCTGACTTGTTCTGACGTGTTCTGCCCTGTTTTGCCGTGATCTGGCGTGATCTGACGTGTTCTGGCGTGTTCTGACGTGATCTACCGTAGGCTTGGGCGGTATCCAAATTTTGATACCGTCAAACCTCCTCCCTATTTTACCGCGGTATACGGTATTACCGCGTGATAATTCAAAATTATGACATAAGGCTCAGAAGGCATCACCAAACTGTTGGTTTGAGCAGGGATGAGTCACAATTTTCGAATATTTGATTTTATTATAGAATATGGAATAGGTTGTGGGATTATTGTCTAAAAAAAATCCCCATGTTTTCCGTTCTGATGCGGTGGTGACACGTTCAACCAGAGGGTGGCGATGCCAATAATGCATCTAAAAGCTGTCAATCAACTCTCAGACAACAGGAGAAGATGCACATTGTCTCACACCAGAGCATGCGAGCGGAGTGGTAATATTTCCTCCAGAGCAGAGAGCGCATTTCTGAAGATCCCGCGCCGCGTGCTCAGTCCACTCAGCGTCGCGCGCTCAGAACGCCCGCAGTGACATGCTGGTTAGAAAACATGTGAAGTAGGGCTGCCCGTGCACGACTAAAGGTTTTTTTTCTAGTTGACTAGTAGTAGTTGATTGAAGCCATTAGTCTAATCACATATTTATATTGATTAAATTACTTAAATATATATAGGAGAGAATGCTAAACCATAATGAGCGTTTTCGTAATATATTGCCTATTCTGCATCTCAAAGCACGCATAAAGCTTGCCACAAAGAACCGGCAAAAGTAATTATAATGCATGAAACATTTGAATTGTTTATTAATGAAAAACTTTCTATGTCAGTGGCTGCACAGATAAAGTTTACGATGAAGACTCGCATCTTCGCAGTAGTGAACACGCATAGAGAGAAATGCACACTTCATATGAATTAGCCTACACAGAGAGCGGCCCATTTCTTTTAGTTTTTAATTGTTTTGTTTAAAAGTAGACATTTCAAGCTTACTATATATATACACTTCTCAGATATTTAAGGCATCTATCTTATAGCCTACGCTGAGTTTCGTTTTTTTTTAGGAGACGCGCTCCAGTTCACGCGCCGGTGCCTCCGTGTCCGGCTTATATTGTCTAATATATATGCTTTTATTTATTACTCCAGGCAATTCGTTGATGAAACATTGATTAAAATTAAGATACAATTTATACAAAACGAAATTCACTTTAAAGAAAGGCTTTCTACAAAACGAAAGCCTCTCACGGAGACTTCAGATGCCCCAACACCTGCGATGAGACGACTCGACGCCGGCGAAATGTTATGCCCTAAATTAATACATGATGATTAACTAACTATATTCTTCTATGTACATTTCTGAAATGCACTTTCTGTAAAGCTGCTTTGAAACAATATGTATTGTGAAAAGCGCTATACAAATAAATTTGAATTGAATTGAATTGAAAACAAAATGTAATAAGTGGTCAAAAATCATGTCTGACCCATTCCAAATGTTTTCCGATATTGGGCATCTTATCATCCTATCTTATTCATCTCATGCAGTTTCCTTTTCATATAATCAACATAGATGAAATAAAAAAATAACAACATTATATTATTAAACATAAATATGAAAAGAAATACGTTTTTTTTTTTACTTATAGCCTATTTAAGTGTCACACCGCTCCGCTGTATAGCTGTGTAGCCTACATGCATGTGTGTGTGCATATGGTGGAGGGGTGCGATTTTCGAATAATAATCAAATAATACCAGGCGATCTTCAAATATTATTTTTGCTTGAAATGCCCATCCCTGCCAAACTGCAGAAGTCGTGTTCTTCTTCGAGACCAGGTCACTCGGTGCGCAACTTGCCATCTTTCCCCCTCTCTCCCCCACTCTTTCTCCTCCACACTGTCACGTGATGACAACCACACATAAGCATTTTTAGCCATTAAATAAATTATATTTAATATTTAATCCTTGTCTTCTATATAAGTGCATTGGATTTTTTTTATGACGGTATGACGATATTGAAACTGATACCGTTGCTATTTTTAGATCCCGCGGTATACGATATTACCGTATTACCGGCCAAGCCTAATCTACCGTGTTCTGACTGACGTGATCTGCCATGTTCTGACGTGATCTGGCGTGTTCTGCCATGTTTTGCCGTGTTCTGCCATGTTTTGCCGTGTTCTGGCGTGTTCTGCCCTGTTCTGCCGTGATCTGGCGTGTTCTGACGTGTTCTGCCCTGTTCTGCTGTGATCTGGCGTGTTCTGACGAGTTCTGCCCTGTTCTGCCGTGTTCTGACGTGATCTGGCGTGTTCTGCCATGTTTTGCCGTGTTCTGCCATGTTTTGCCGTGTTCTGACGTGTGACGTGTTCTGGCGTGTTCTGGCGTGTTCTGACGTGATCTGACTTGTTCTGATGTGATCTGGCGTGTTCTGGCGTGATCTGGCGTGTTCTGACGTGTTCTGCCCTGTTCTGCCGTGATCTGGCGTGTTCTGCCGTGATCTGGCGTGTTCTGACGTGTTCTGCCGTGATCTGGCGTGATCTGGCGTGTTCTGCCCTGTTCTGCCGTGTTCTGACGTGATCTGGCATGTTCTGCCATGTTTTGCCGTGTTCTGCCATGTTTTGCCGGGTTCTGACGTGTGACGTGTTCTGACGTGTGACGTGTTCTGGCGTGTTCTGACGTGATCTGACTTGTTCTGATGTGATCTGGCGTGTTCTGACGTGATCTGACTTGTTCTGACATGTTCTGCCCTGTTTTGCTGTGATCTGGCGTGATCTGACGTGTTCTGGCGGGATCTGGCGTGTTCTGACGTGATCTACCGTGTTCTGACTGACGTGATCTGCCATGTTCTGACGTGATCTACCGTGTTCTGACTGACGTGATCTGCCATGTTCTGACGTGATCTGGCGTGTTCTGCCATGTTTTGCCGTGTTCTGACGTGTGACGTGTTCTGGCGTGTTCTGACGTGTTCTGCCGTGATCTGCCCTGTTCTGCCGTGATCTGACGTGTTCTGCCGTGATCTGACGTGTTCTGACGAGTTCTGCCCTGTTCTGCCGTGTTCTGCCGTGATCTGGCGTGTTCTGCCATGTTTTGCCGTGTTCTGACGTGTGACGTGTTCTGACGTGTGACGTGTTCTGGCGTGTTCTGACGTGATCTGACTTGTTCTGATGTGATCTGGCGTGTTCTGACGTGATCTGACTTGTTCTGACATGTTCTGCCCTGTTTTGCTGTGATCTGGCGTGATCTGACGTGTTCTGGCGTGATCTGGCGTGTTCTGACGTGATCTACCGTGTTCTGACTGACGTGATCTGCCATGTTCTGACGTGATCTGGCGTGTTCTGCCATGTTTTGCCGTGTTCTGCCATGTTTTGCCGTGTTCTGACGTGTGACGTGTTCTGGCGTGTTCTGACGTGTTCTGCCGTGATCTGCCCTGTTCTGCCGTGATCTGACATGTTCTGCCGTGATCTGACGTGTTCTGCCGTGATCTGGCGTGTTCTGCCGTGTTCTGCCGTGATCTGCCCTGTTCTGACGTGATCTGGCGTGTTCTGACGTGATCTGCCGTGATCTGCCCTGTTCTGCCGTGATCTGCCGTGTTCTGCCGTGATCTGACGTGTTCTGCCGTGATCTGGCGTGTTCTGCCGTGTTCTGCCGTGATCTGGCGTGTTCTGACGTGATCTGCCGTGATCTGGCGTGTTCTGCCGTGATCTGCCGTGTTCTGCCCTGTTCTGACGTGATCTGGCGTGTTCTGACGTGATCTGGCGTGTTCTGACGTGATCTGCCGTGTGCTGAATAGTGTCGTATGAATCCTGCAGGTTTTCCCCTGACGGGCGTCTGATCGTCTCTGCCAGCGATGACAGAACAGTGAAGCTGTGGGATAAGAACAGCAGAGAGTGTGTTCACTCGTTCTGTGATCACGGCGGGTGAGTGAGCACAGCACACACTCACACTCTCACTCTCACTCTCTCTCACACACACACACACACACACACACACACTGAGGCTCTGCTTGTGTTCAGGTATGTGAACACCGTGGCGTTTCACCCGAGTGGCACCTGTGTGGCAGCGGCTGGCACAGACAACACAGTGAAGGTGTGGGACATTCGCTCACACAGACTCCTGCAGCACTATCAGGGTGAGAGTGAGGAACACTTTACAATAAGGTCTCATTTGTTAACATTAGTTAATACCTTAAAGGATTAATTGACTTCAGAATAAAAATTTCCTGATAATGTACTCTCCCCCACGTCATCCAAGATGTTCATGTCTTTCTTTCTTCAGTGGAAAGGAAATGAAGGTTTTTGAGGAAAACATTGCAGGATTGTTCTCCATATAGTGACTTCAATGGGGTCCAACGGGTCGAAGGTCCAGATGAGTTTCAGTGCAGCTTCAAAGTCTTGACACGATCCCAGCCGAGGAATAAGAGTCTTATCTAGACAAACCAGCGGACATTTATAACAAAATAAACATTTATCAGGGTGTCCGCGCGGTAGTAAAAAGAATCTAGCAAAATTAAGGCTCTTGAAAGGTAGTAAAAGGTAACAAACGCAATTTTTCATCACCACCTCAATATATGAGTTTCCATTTTTTTGCTTAATATTTGTGTCTCCTATCTTAACTTCATCTAGCATTGTTTAAAAATATACGGTGCTAACAGGACCTGAGTGAGTCGGAGTTGATAGCAATGACGTAGAAGTAAACCGTGAGTTCCGTGGTTGATAGCCTATCAGCGACGCCAACAACATTTACCGCCTTTTTACCTCAGTTAATATTAGCCACTTGCTTCTATTTTCTACCAAACTTACAGTGTGAAATGGGGAAATTTAAGTTTTCGCAAAATTGAGTTGACGACCCGTCATTTAAAGACTGGCTTAAGCCCGTCATGGGGAAGCATTTTGCACTATCTGCAAAAAAAAACTATAAATGTTACCTGGAACGGCATAAGCGGTCCGCTATCAAGTCTCACAGTGGATCGAACATTCACCAGCAGTGGATTCGCGTGAGGGGGAGCAGACAGCTCCCTATTTCGTTGTTTTGCGATGCTAGCAGCACTACACAGATCACAGCAAATCATGCCAACTTAAAAGGTCAGCTGTCGTCGCGGCACGTCAGCAGCAAACCAGTGCCACCAGCACCACCACGGCAGACCGTACCGTCACAAACATCAGCCCTGAGAATGTGTGTTTGTGGGTAAGTGTGTGTGATGTGACACACTTTATTAGGGGTGTGCGATATCATGGTTTTTGATCGTGGATGATTAAAATATGCAGAAATATCGTAGTATTGTGCATTCTAACAGTTCAGTTCTGGCACCTTCATCTCAACATACTGTACAACGCTACGTACATTCACATCACGTGTAAACGCAGAGGTAGAGTTACACTCACGGGACACTGCAATTCACAAAAGGTCATTATTTGGATGTGCGTCAAAGTCTTGCTAGTTAAACATGTCATTCACGTGCTGATGCGCTGTTCTAACATGCGCTTTTCTGAGCGCGTACACGCGACGCTCACAGGAACTAAAGCCTGTCTAACAGCGCCTGCATACTGGACTGAGTTATCTTTCGAGTCTTATTGCGCTGATACTGTCAAATACACACAAGGTTTACATAAACAAAGTTGGTTATGTCTAAAGTGAAAGCAAACAGAGAAAATCTGCTTGTCAAATGCGTGTATATTAGACGTGTCGCGTGCAGCTCTTTAAGAGACCACATCCTAGTAAATATGCTGCCGCTTGTCCTTAAAGAGAGAGTTCACCCAGAAATAAAAATTCTGTCATTATTTACTCACTCTAATGTTGTTCCAAACCTGTATTAATTTCTTTCTTGTGCTGAACACAAAAGAAGATATTTTGAAGAATGTGGCTATCCAAACAGTTGCTGGTCCCCATTGACTTCCATTGTAAAAATACTATGGAAGTCACTGGAGTACAGCAACTGTTTGATTAGCCACATTCTTCCTAACAAGTATTGTCCCTGCCTTGACAATACTTAATGATCACAATTAAACATTAGTGTACCTAATATGTATGATGGGTGTGACAGTGTCACACTTATACCTTATAGTAAGTAGTAAATGGTGCTTTGCATACCCCTCCCACCCCCCACACCCCCCAAAAAAGGGCTGCTGCTTGCTGTCATGTTGGTAGTAAAAAATATTGTGGAGGTGGTAAAAAAGGTAGTAAAAGGTATTAAATTCATCTCTATGATTCCTGCATATACCCTGATTTATATACTTTTAACCACAAATGCTGGTCTTGCACTAAAGCTGTGATGCGACACACATTACGTTAAAAAACCTTAATTTATTTTCGACTGAAGAAAGACATGAACATCAAATTTTAATTCTAAAGTGAACTAATCCTTTAACTATTATAAACTAACAATAATCAATATTTTTTTACAGCATTTATTAATCTTTGTTAATGTTAGTTAATAATAATGTTATTAACACCTGAGTTTAATAGAAGTGTAAGTAGTGTAACTAAATGTTAACTAATGTAATGTTAACAATTTTTCTTATTAGACCAAGTCACAATACATTTAGTCACAACTTCAGTTTCATGCTGACATAAACTAATTTTAATGGGCAAAAATATAATGCTAACTGTGTAAATAGAAGAGTTTTTTAGGAGTTTCAGGCCATATGAAAAGTGTCAGTCGATGTGAGACGTGAACGGCTCATTTCCTGTCATTTCAAACCTTGTAACTTTAATAAATGAAAATGTTTGTGCGTATAAAAGTAATCTCTCATGTCTTGAGCACAAACACTGCAGGCCGACACACAAAACAGCGTGTGCGTCTACAATATATGTTTATGTTAATTAACATTATCCAGTAATGCATAATACATGCAGAAGATATAAGTGTTATTGTAGATGAAGATGATCCAGAATGAAGCAGTGCGTGATGTGCTGATGTCCCGCTGACGCCTGTAGTGTCTGCCTTCGCCTGCGGGGGGCGTGAGCTGCTGATGTCCCGCTGACGCCTGTAGTGTCTGCCTTCGCCTGCGGGGGGCGTGAGCTGCTGATGTCCCGCTGACGCCTGTAGTGTCTGCCTTCGCCTGCGGGGGGCGTGAGCTGCTGATGTCCCGCTGACGCCTGTAGTGTCTGCCTTCGCCTGCGGGGGGCGTGAGCTGCTGATGTCCCGCTGACGCCTGTAGTGTCTGCCTTCGCCTGAGGGGGGCGTGACCTGCTGATGTCCCGCTGACGCCTGTAGTGTCTGCCTTCGCCTGCGGGGGGCGTGAGCTGCTGATGTCCCGCTGACGCCTGTAGTGTCTGCCTTCGCCTGAGGGGGGCGTGAGCTGCTGATGTCCCGCTGACGCCTGTAGTGTCTGCCTTCGCCTGAGGGGGGCGTGAGCTGCTGATGTCCCGCTGACGCCTGTAGTGTCTGCCTTCGCCTGAGGGGGGCGTGATGTGCTGATGTCCCACTGACGCCTGTAGTGTCTGCCTTCGCCTGAGGGGGGCGTGAGCTGCTGATGTCCCGCTGACGCCTGTAGTGTCTGCCTTCGCCTGAGGGGGGCGTGAGCTGCTGATGTCCCGCTGACGCCTGTAGTGTCTGCCTTCGCCTGCGGGGGGCGTGAGCTGCTGATGTCCCGCTGACGCCTGTAGTGTCTGCCTTCGCCTGAGGGGGGCGTGAGCTGCTGATGTCCCGCTGACGCCTGTAGTGTCTGCCTTCGCCTGCGGGGGGCGTGAGCTGCTGATGTCCCGCTGACGCCTGTAGTGTCTGCCTTCGCCTGCGGGGGGCGTGAGCTGCTGATGTCCCACTGACGCCTGTAGTGTCTGCCTTCGCCTGAGGGGGGCGTGAGCTGCTGATGTCCCGCTGACGCCTGTAGTGTCTGCCTTCGCCTGAGGGGGGCGTGAGCTGCTGATGTCCCGCTGACGCCTGTAGTGTCTGCCTTCGCCTGAGGGGGGCGTGAGCTGCTGATGTCCCACTGACGCCTGTAGTGTCTGCCTTCGCCTGCGGGGGGCGTGAGCTGCTGATGTCCCACTGACGCCTGTAGTGTCTGCCTTCGCCTGCGGGGGGCGTGAGCTGCTGATGTCCCACTGACGCCTGTAGTGTCTGCCTTCGCCTGCGGGGGGCGTGAGCTGCTGATGTCCCGCTGACGCCTGTAGTGTCTGCCTTCGCCTGCGGGGGGCGTGAGCTGCTGATGTCCCACTGACGCCTGTAGTGTCTGCCTTCGCCTGCGGGGGGCGTGAGCTGCTGATGTCCCGCTGACGCCTGTAGTGTCTGCCTTCGCCTGCGGGGGGGCGTGAGCTGCTGATGTCCCACTGACGCCTGTAGTGTCTGCCTTCGCCTGCGGGGGGCGTGAGCTGCTGATGTCCCACTGACGCCTGTAGTGTCTGCCTTCGCCTGCGGGGGGGCGTGAGCTGCTGATGTCCCACTGACGCCTGTAGTGTCTGCCTTCGCCTGCGGGGGGGCGTGAGCTGCTGATGTCCCACTGACGCCTGTAGTGTCTGCCTTCGCCTGCGGGGGGCGTGAGCTGCTGATGTCCCACTGACGCCTGTAGTGTCTGCCTTCGCCTGCGGGGGGCGTGAGCTGCTGATGTCCCGCTGACGCCTGTAGTGTCTGCCTTCGCCTGCGGGGGGCGTGAGCTGCTGATGTCCCACTGACGCCTGTAGTGTCTGCCTTCGCCTGCGGGGGGCGTGAGCTGCTGATGTCCCACTGACGCCTGTAGTGTCTGCCTTCGCCTGCGGGGGGCGTGAGCTGCTGATGTCCCACTGACGCCTGTAGTGTCTGCCTTCGCCTGCGGGGGGGCGTGAGCTGCTGATGTCCCGCTGACGCCTGTAGTGTCTGCCTTCGCCTGCGGGGGGCGTGAGCTGCTGATGTCCCACTGACGCCTGTAGTGTCTGCCTTCGCCTGCGGGGGGCGTGAGCTGCTGATGTCCCGCTGACGCCTGTAGTGTCTGCCTTCGCCTGCGGGGGGGCGTGAGCTGCTGATGTCCCGCTGACGCCTGTAGTGTCTGCCTTCGCCTGCGGGGGGCGGGAGCTGCTGATGTCCCACTGACGCCTGTAGTGTCTGCCTTCGCCTGAGGGGGGCGTGAGCTGCTGATGTCCCACTGACGCCTGTAGTGTCTGCCTTCGCCTGCGGGGGGCGTGAGCTGCTGATGTCCCGCTGACGCCTGTAGTGTCTGCCTTCGCCTGCGGGGGGCGTGAGCTGCTGATGTCCCGCTGACGCCTGTAGTGTCTGCCTTCGCCTGCGGGGGGCGTGAGCTGCTGATGTCCCGCTGACGCCTGTAGTGTCTGCCTTCGCCTGCGGGGGGCGTGATGTGCTGATGTCCCACTGACGCCTGTAGTGTCTGCCTTCGCCTGCGGGGGGGCGTGAGCTGCTGATGTCCCGCTGACGCCTGTAGTGTCTGCCTTCGCCTGCGGGGGGCGTGAGCTGCTGATGTCCCACTGACGCCTGTAGTGTCTGCCTTCGCCTGAGGGGGGCGTGAGCTGCTGATGTCCCACTGACGCCTGTAGTGTCTGCCTTCGCCTGCGGGGGGGCGTGAGCTGCTGATGTCCCGCTGACGCCTGTAGTGTCTGCCTTCGCCTGCGGGGGGCGTGAGCTGCTGATGTCCCGCTGACGCCTGTAGTGTCTGCCTTCGCCTGCGGGGGGCGTGAGCTGCTGATGTCCCGCTGACGCCTGTAGTGTCTGCCTTCGCCTGCGGGGGGGCGTGAGCTGCTGATGTCCCGCTGACGCCTGTAGTGTCTGCCTTCGCCTGCGGGGGGCGTGAGCTGCTGATGTCCCACTGACGCCTGTAGTGTCTGCCTTCGCCTGCGGGGGGCGTGAGCTGCTGATGTCCCACTGACGCCTGTAGTGTCTGCCTTCGCCTGCGGGGGGCGTGAGCTGCTGATGTCCCACTGACGCCTGTAGTGTCTGCCTTCGCCTGCGGGGGGCGTGAGCTGCTGATGTCCCACTGACGCCTGTAGTGTCTGCCTTCGCCTGCGGGGGGCGTGAGCTGCTGATGTCCCACTGACGCCTGTAGTGTCTGCCTTCGCCTGCGGGGGGCGTGAGCTGCTGATGTCCCACTGACGCCTGTAGTGTCTGCCTTCGCCTGCGGGGGGCGTGAGCTGCTGATGTCCCACTGACGCCTGTAGTGTCTGCCTTCGCCTGCGGGGGGCGTGAGCTGCTGATGTCCCGCTGACGCCTGTAGTGTCTGCCTTCGCCTGAGGGGGGCGTGAGCTGCTGATGTCCCACTGACGCCTGTAGTGTCTGCCTTCGCCTGCGGGGGGCGTGAGCTGCTGATGTCCCGCTGACGCCTGTAGTGTCTGCCTTCGCCTGAGGGGGGCGTGAGCTGCTGATGTCCCGCTGACGCCTGTAGTGTCTGCCTTCGCCTGCGGGGGGCGTGAGCTGCTGATGTCCCACTGACGCCTGTAGTGTCTGCCTTCGCCTGCGGGGGGCGTGAGCTGCTGATGTCCCGCTGACGCCTGTAGTGTCTGCCTTCGCCTGCGGGGGGGCGTGAGCTGCTGATGTCCCACTGACGCCTGTAGTGTCTGCCTTCGCCTGCGGGGGGCGTGAGCTGCTGATGTCCCGCTGACGCCTGTAGTGTCTGCCTTCGCCTGAGGGGGGCGTGAGCTGCTGATGTCCCGCTGACGCCTGTAGTGTCTGCCTTCGCCTGCGGGGGGCGTGAGCTGCTGATGTCCCGCTGACGCCTGTAGTGTCTGCCTTCGCCTGAGGCATGTTTTTTTTTTTCTGCTGAGTGTCTAATTTTGCAAACTGACCAAAGAAACAATACAAAACCTGGAATTATTGTTTTGATCAGCAATTAACTTTACAATACAGTTAAAAGTAAATTCATTCACATTGTTATATATTTTTTAAAAATATTTTAACAATTGCTTCTGCTTATTTTTATTTAAAAACAGTAGAACTTTACAACATACAAAAACAAGCAAGGTCAATAAGGTAAAATTCACCTAATGACAAGACGAGGTTTGTTAGATTGTCAAACGTGTGGTGCTCCTCAAAGATGTAGTAATATTTGTGAATTATTAATAATTCATGATATTTTTGCAACAACAACAAAAAAGAAAACTTTTTACCTTGGAAACATATAATTCTATACATTAAATTGGGTTTGGTTGCAATGGGAAAAACATGTTTTTTGCCGACACATTTTAGTTGTTGAAAACTGTCCAAATTAAAGTTTTAAAATGGAATCCGTTTTTACGGTTTATATGTTTTATGTAGTTGTTCAGATGATAAAGGTGTGTTTGTGTGTGTGTGTTTGTGTGTGTGTGTTTCAGTTCATAGTGCAGCGGTGAACGGCCTCTCCTTCCATCCGTCTGGAAACTTCCTCATCTCAGCCTCCAACGACTCCACACTCAAGATCCTGGACCTGCTGGAGGGCCGGCTGCTCTACACACTGCACGGCCATCAGGTACACACCGCTGACCCCTGACCTCTGACCTCTGACCCTGACGTTAACCCTGACCCTGACGTTAACCCTGACCTCCAGCGACTCCACACTCAAGATCCTGGACCTGTTGAAGGGCTGGCTGCTCTACACACTGCACGGCCATCAGGTACTCACAGCTGACCCCTGACCTCTGACCCTGACGTTAACCCTGACCCGACCTTAACCCTGACCCCTGACCTCCAGCGACTCAACACTCAAGATCCTGGACCTGCTGGAGGGCCGGCTGCTCTACACACTGCACGGCCATCAGGTACACGCCGCTGACCCCTGACCTTAACCTTGACCTCCAGCGACTCCACACTCAAGATCCTGGACCTGGTGGAGGGCCGGCTGCTCTACACACTGCCATCAGGTTCACGCCGCTGACCTCTGACCCTGACCTTAACCTTGACCTCCAGCGACTCCACACTCAAGATTCTGGACCTGGTGGAGGGTCGGCTGCTCTACACACTGCACGGCCATCAGGTACACCGAGCTGACCTCTGACCCTGACGTTAACCCTGACCCGACCTTAACCCTGACCCCTGACCTCTGACCTCCAGCGACTCCACACTCAAGATCCTGGACCTGCTGGAGGGCCGGCTGCTCTACACACTCCACGGCCATCAGGTACATGCCGCTGACCCCTGACCTTAACCCTGACCCCTGACCTCCAGTGACTTCACACTAAAGATTCTGGACCTGCTGGAGGGCCGGCTGCTCTACACACTGCACGGCCATCAGGTACACACCGCTGACCCCTGACCTCTGACCTTAACCTTGACCTCCAGCGACTCCACAGTCAAGATTCTGGACCTGCTGGAGGGCCTGCTGCTCTACACACTCCACGGCCATCAGGTACATGCCCCTGACCTCTGACCCTGACCTTAACCTTGACCTCCAGCGACTCCACACTCAAGATCCTGGACCTGCTGGAGGGCCGGCTGCTCTACACACTCCACGGCCATCAGGTACATGCCGCTGACCCCTGACCCCTGACCTTAACCCTGACCCGACCTTAACCCTGACCCCTGACCTCCAGTGACTTCACACTAAAGATTCTGGACCTGCTGGAGGGCCTGCTGCTCTACACACTGCACGGCCATCAGGTACACACCGCTGACCCCTGACCTCTGACCTTAACCTTGACCTCCAGCGACTCCACAGTCAAGATCCTGGACCTGCTGGAGGGCCTGCTGCTCTACACACTGCACGGCCATCAGGTACACACCGCTGACCCCTGACCTCTGACCTTAACCTTGACCTCCAGCGACTCCACACTCAAGATCCTGGACCTGCTGGAGGGCCTGCTGCTCTACACACTCCACGGCCATCAGGTACATGCCCCTGACCTCTGACCCTGACCTTAACCCTGACCTCCAGTGACTTCACACTAAAGATTCTGGACCTGCTGGAGGGCCTGCTGCTCTACACACTCCACGGCCATCAGGTACATGCCGCTGACCCCTGACCTCTGACCCTGACCTTAACCCTGACCTCCAGCGACTCCACGCTCAAGATCCTGACCCCTGACCCTCCACTCACACTCCAGAACCTGTGCGCTGAAGACAGAGTCTCGGAAACGAGGCAAACTCTGACCTGACGACTGCTTTGTATTTTCGGACAACCTTCTTCATGCACTAAATCACACATGCACTCTTATAACTTCTGCATTATTACCTGATGCATATCTACTTTAGTCTTCATGAGGCAGTTCACCAGGGCTAATGCAGCGCTTGGGAATCATGCCTTCGCTTGATGGGTCGAAGCGCATGTTGTTCTGCATATGAATGAATTCATCACATGACAGAAGTGATCTGTGTGTTCCAACACTGCCACTTCACTAGGTGTTGTGTTTTCCCTTCAGCGGAGCGTTGGCTAAATCAATCGAGTGTCAAAGCACACGCCTACATACTGAAGATGAGTCATGTTAGCGCTCAGACCTGAAGCCTCCTGGTTAGCGTTCGTGTAGCGAACGCCTGCTAGCGTCAGTGGGATGAGCCTTCAGCTCAACACACCGCTGGAAACACAGGCAGCACATGAGGAACAGATCACTATCAAAGGGCTTCAGTCAGCTCGAAGACGTTTGAGTTTTCAGTCATGTGACGGGCAGCTCAGTTAAGGTGTATTGTGGTTAACTAGCTACAGTGATTAGCTATAGTGCTAGTGTTGATGCCAGGCAGCAGGAGGAGACGAGACTCACGTCTGGACCGTCACTGGATTCGTCTCTGACACATTAATGGTGGTTCCACGAGTGCGATGAGCTGATCTGAGGTCTGCTGGTGTCTGACCTCATCTTCGACACGGCTGTTGCGTAACGTCCCACTGAAAGGCTCTTGTTCAGTCCACGCTTCGGCCTCTCCAGCTCCTGCTATAGCGTCCGTTCCAGATATACAAAGGCCTTTCAATATCACAATGCCTTGGTCTTAATTTTAATATTAAGGATTTACTTTGGTTTATTATGTGCTATTTTTAGCAAGATCTGGCAACACAAATCTTTTCCCTGTGGTTTTCCTGCACTGCACTCATACAGAAGAGACACGGTCCCTGATCAGAGTTTAAATACGTCATTAACAACTAGTTCATTTCAGGTCCGTACACACCGCATAGAACTTAAGTGCTTTAATGAATCAATGAACGAGGCATTTATAAAAGTGCTTTAACATAAAGTCATGAAATCAAAATCGACCTCATGTACTTCATTAGCACACGTTACTATTCTTGTGGTCAACCATCATCCAATCATCCAAGTTAATCCATAAAATACATTTTTTGTCTTTGTAATCTTTGATCAAAATCTAAAAATGTGCTTCCTTCTCTGATGACGTCAGACTGTCATCTAGTGTTCAGATCTGAAGGGAACGCCTACTTTTCTAGATCCAATCAATTCCCAGCAGAAAAAAGCCACGCCCTCTCTTTTTCTCATTCAGTTTTCCTCTTCACTGGGATAACAGGTCACAAGTGAAGTCGGCCACAACTTCCAGTTCACGAGGATTTTAATTAAAAAAACTTCAACTATCGTGATATCAGTTATCTGATGCCGTCACATGGCTAACCCTAACTTTACAAGGTTATTTACAGTGATTTTTTTTCACTGTTCACATTATTCTTTAGTTTTGTCTCAGAACAAACATGTAAAGAAGTGTTTCTGGCATGTCTTTAGACGCGTCATCAAGGTGAAAACTGCACTTCCTTTTGCTGACCTTTCATCTTCAGTAATGCATGTAACGAGCATGTAATAAAGGTTTCCCTCCGACGGCAGAGGATTGTGCACCTGTGAATGTGCTGTACCTGAGGCATTAGTGCGCTCATCAGATAAAACACATTTAGCTTTGGCTAGATCTAGATTCTCATAAAGGTTTGTGAATGGCCCGTAAGAGTTCACCCGGTTCCTGCAGTCACCAGCACGAGTCTGTCTCTCTGGAAGCTGTCATTGGCCGGAGTCTCTCTTGGCTCTGAGAGGATCAGCAGCTGCTTCATGCTAGTGTGTGTGTGGTGTCTGTGTGTGCGATGCTTCATGCTAGTGTGTGTGTGTGTGGTGTCTGTGTGTGCGATGCTTCATGCTAGTGTGTGTGTGGTGTCTGTGTGTGCGATGCTTCATGCTAGTGTGTGTGTGTGTGGTGTCTGTGTGTGCGATGCTTCATGCTAGTGTGTGTGTGGTGTCTGTGTGTGCGATGCTTCATGCTAGTGTGTGTGTGGTGTCTGTGTGTGCGATGCTTCATGCTAGTGTGTGTGTGGTGTCTGTGTGTGCGATGCTTCATGCTAGTGTGTGTGTGTGTGTGTGGTGTCTGTGTGTGCGATGCTTCATGCTAGTGTGTGTGTGGTGTCTGTGTGTGCGATGCTTCATGCTAGTGTGTGTGTGGTGTCTGTGTGTGCGATGCTTCATGCTAGTGTGTGTGTGGTGTCTGTGTGTGCGATGCTTCATGCTAGTGTGTGTGTGGTGTCTGTGTGTGCGATGCTTCATGCTAGTGTGTGTGTGTGTGTGGTGTCTGTGTGTGCGATTCTTCATGCTAGTGTGTGTGTGTGTGTGTGGTGTCTGTGTGTGCGATGCTTCATGCTAGTGTGTGTGTGTGTGTGTGTGGTGTCTGTGTGTGCGATTCTTCATGCTAGTGTGTGTGTGGTGTCTGTGTGTGCGATTCTTCATGCTAGTGTGTGTGTGGTGTCTGTGTGTGCGATGCTTCATGCTAGTGTGTGTGTGTGTGTGGTGTCTGTGTGTGCGATTCTTCATGCTAGTGTGTGTGTGTGTGTGGTGTCTGTGTGTGCGATTCTTCATGCTAGTGTGTGTGTGTGTGTGGTGTCTGTGTGTGCGATGCTTCATGCTAGTGTGTGTGTGTGTGGTGTCTGTGTGTGCGATTCTTCATGCTAGTGTGTGTGTGGTGTCTGTGTGTGCGATGCTTCATGCTAGTGTGTGTGTGTGTGTGGTGTCTGTGTGTGCGATGCTTCATGCTAGTGTGTGTGTGTGTGTGTGGTGTCTGTGTGTGCGATTCTTCATGCTAGTGTGTGTGTGTGTGTGTGGTGTCTGTGTGTGCGATTCTTCATGCTAGTGTGTGTGTGTGTGTGTGGTGTCTGTGTGTGCGATTCTTCATGCTAGTGTGTGTGTGGTGTCTGTGTGTGCGATGCTTCATGCTAGTGTGTGTGTGTGTTGTGTCTGTGTGTGCGATGCTTCATGCTAGTGTGTGTGTGTGTGGTGTCTGTGTGCGATTCTTCATGCTAGTGTGTGTGTGTGTGTGTGTGTGGTGTCTGTGTGTGCGATTCTTCATGCTAGTGTGTGTGTGTGTGTGGTGTCTGTGTGTGCGATGCTTCATGCTAGTGTGTGTGTGTGTGTGGTGTCTGTGTGTGCGATGCTTCATGCTAGTGTGTGTGTGTGTGTGGTGTCTGTGTGTGCGATTCTTCATGCTAGTGTGTGTGTGGTGTCTGTGTGTGCGATGCTTCATGCTAGTGTGTGTGTGTGTGTGGTGTCTGTGTGTGCGATTCTTCATGCTAGTGTGTGTGTGTGTGTGTGTGGTGTCTGTGTGTGCGATGCTTCATGCTAGTGTGTGTGTGTGTGTGGTGTCTGTGTGTGCGATTCTTCATGCTAGTGTGTGTGTGTGTGTTGTGTCTGTGTGTGCGATTCTTCATGCTAGTGTGTGTGTGTGTGTGGTGTCTGTGTGTGCGATTCTTCATGCTAGTGTGTGTGTGTGTGTGGTGTCTGTGTGTGCGATGCTTCATGCTAGTGTGTGTGTGTGTGTTGTGTCTGTGTGTGCGATGCTTCATGCTAGTGTGTGTGTGTGTGTGTGGTGTCTGTGTGTGCGATTCTTCATGCTAGTGTGTGTGTGGTGTCTGTGTGTGCGATGCTTCATGCTAGTGTGTGTGTGTGTGTGGTGTCTGTGTGTGCGATTCTTCATGCTAGTGTGTGTGTGTGTGTGTGTGGTGTCTGTGTGTGCGATGCTTCATGCTAGTGTGTGTGTGTGTGTGTGGTGTCTGTGTGTGCGATGCTTCATGCTAGTGTGTGTGTGTGTGTGGTGTCTGTGTGTGCGATGCTTCATGCTAGTGTGTGTGTGGTGTCTGTGTGTGCGATGCTTCATGCTAGTGTGTGTGTGTGTGTGGTGTCTGTGTGTGCGATGCTTCATGCTAGTGTGTGTGTGTGTGTGTGGTGTCTGTGTGTGCGATGCTTCATGCTAGTGTGTGTGTGTGTGTGTGGTGTCTGTGTGCGATGCTTCATGCTAGTGTGTGTGTGTGTGTGGTGTCTGTGTGTGCGATGCTTCATGCTAGTGTGTGTGTGTGTGTTGTGTCTGTGTGTGCGATGCTTCATGCTAGTGTGTGTGTGTGTGTGGTGTCTGTGTGTGCGATGCTTCATGCTAGTGTGTGTGTGTGTGTGTGGTGTCTGTGTGCGATGCTTCATGCTAGTGTGTGTGTGTGTGTGGTGTCTGTGTGTGCGATGCTTCATGCTAGTGTGTGTGTGTGTGTGTGGTGTCTGTGTGTGCGATTCTTCATGCTAGTGTGTGTGTGTGTGTGTGTGTGGTGTCTGTGTGTGCGATGCTTCATGCTAGTGTGTGTGTGTGTGTGGTGTCTGTGTGTGCGATGCTTCATGCTAGTGTGTGTGTGTGTGTGTTGTGTCTGTGTGTGCGATGCTTCATGCTAGTGTGTGTGTGTGTGTGTGGTGTCTGTGTGCGATGCTTCATGCTAGTGTGTGTGTGTGTGTGGTGTCTGTGTGTGCGATTCTTCATGCTAGTGTGTGTGTGTGTGTGGTGTCTGTGTGTGCGATGCTTCATGCTAGTGTGTGTGTGTGTGTGGTGTCTGTGTGTGCGATTTTTCATGCTAGTGTGTGTGTGTGTGTGGTGTCTGTGTGTGCGATGCTTCATGCTAGTGTGTGTGTGTGTGTGGTGTCTGTGTGTGCGATGCTTCATGCTAGTGTGTGTGTGTGTGTGTGGTGTCTGTGTGTGCGATTCTTCATGCTAGTGTGTGTGTGTGTGTGGTGTCTGTGTGTGCGATGCTTCATGCTAGTGTGTGTGTGTGTGTGGTGTCTGTGTGTGCGATTCTTCATGCTAGTGTGTGTGTGTGTGTGGTGTCTGTGTGTGCGATGCTTCATGCTAGTGTGTGTGTGTGTGTGGTGTCTGTGTGTGCGATGCTTCATGCTAGTGTGTGTGTGTGTGTGGTGTCTGTGTGTGCGATGCTTCATGCTAGTGTGTGTGTGGTGTCTGTGTGTGCGATTCTTCATGCTAGTGTGTGTGTGGTGTCTGTGTGTGCGATGCTTCATGCTAGTGTGTGTGTGTGTGTGGTGTCTGTGTGTGCGATTCTTCATGCTAGTGTGTGTGTGTGTGTGTGTGGTGTCTGTGTGTGCGATGCTTCATGCTAGTGTGTGTGTGTGTGTGTGTGCGATGCTTCATGCTAGTGTGTGTGTGGTGTCTGTGTGTACGATGCTTCATGCTAGTGTGTGTGTGGTGTCTGTGTGTGCGATGCTTCATGCTAGTGTGTGTGTGTGTGTGGTGTCTGTGTGTGCGATTCTTCATGCTAGTGTGTGTGTGTGTGTGTGTGGTGTCTGTGTGTGCGATGCTTCATGCTAGTGTGTGTGTGTGTGTGGTGTCTGTGTGTGCGATGCTTCATGCTAGTGTGTGTGTGTGGTGTCTGTGTGCGATGCTTCATGCTAGTGTGTGTGTGGTGTCTGTGTGTGCGATGCTTCATGCTAGTGTGTGTGTGTGGTGTCTGTGTGTGCGATGCTTCATGCTAGTGTGTGTGTGTGGTGTCTGTGTGTGCGATCCGTCCGGTAAGGCTCATAGACCGCCTGTTAGTCAGCATCAGAGTTCTTAGCCATATTTCTTCTAACATGCAGTCAAACGTGACACTCAACAAACCTCACCAGTTCAGATATTTCATGTGTTGTAGCTCACGCACACCTGGTGCAGCTAATGAAGCCCTTGATTAGTGAGACAACACCTGTTCTGCAGATTTGTGCTGTTGTGAGGGATTCTGTTCAGGGGGTGAATCATTTTGAGACCGCGGAACATGAAAACATTTTTATAAGAGTGGTAAGTTTGAAGTCCTCTGTAATAAGCTGAAGAAAGGCCAAATGTTCTTTCTCTGGGTTGAGTACATGCATAGATGCAAAATTAACGAATTGTTAAAAGATCATTTTCTTCTAAGAGTGCAGAGAAAGCAGTTGTCATGCATCGATATGAAACAGCTTCTCAAACAGTCTTTTCAACACACAGTATCATTATAATGATACAATCTTCCAGATTTTCACAGAAGTACTGGGATTAAAGTTTACAAACAGTGTAAATCAGGTGATTCTAGGTCGATGTTTTGCCTCTAAGTCTGTAAATGTTTGTATTGACTGAATATTTTTTATATATATTCTTAATTTTTTACTACTATTTCTTGTAAATGTACTTGTATATGTACTACTGTTTCTTGTACTGAAACGCTCTTCCGTCTGTCTGTCGCTAGGTAAGCGTTAGATGGCACTAGAAGTGTTTAACATGTGAAGTGTGTGCGCTGTTATGGCTCTCATTATTCTCTCTGAGTCAACTGTGCATATTTAGCATGTTTTCCAGGAGATGTGCAGATGTTGCTGCAGTGTAGTTGAGTGTGTCTCGGAGCATGCGCGCACACGTGTGTGTGAAGGTGCGTGTTACAGACGTGTTTCTCGTCCAGTTCACATTCCTCATGCTCATCTGCCGTCTTCCTCTGACGCTTCAGGCTGAGACACGTTCGGCCTTATACAACAGCACACTGCTCTAAAGCACATGCTGTAACTCTAACCTCAACACACAGTACTCGGATGATTACATTCATGTTTGGATGTTTTTTTTACAGTAGTCGTGATGTATTGCTCTATGAAGCCTGTATTGCAGTCTTTGTTGTGTTCATAGTAGCCTAGAATAATTTTGATTACAGCTGTATGTTCAGGAAACGGAGGCTGTCGTGTTTAAGGTAATTGGTGCATCAGTCGCTTGTCTAATATACATTTAGAGAAATCTAGTCCTATAAATGATAAACAGCCATTCAGAACCTCAAACATAACAGCTAACGTTTGTTAGCAAACTCACTGAGAGTCACACACACTAGTGAATCCAGTGAATTCAGTGAGTGGATACTTGACATCGACTGTGTTACACTCCAAAACCCTTACACTCCATGTGCACAGGATGCGTGAGTGTGTGTGTGAGAGAGAGAGAGAAAGAGAGAGAGTGTGTGTGTGTGTGTGAGAGAGAGAGAGTGTGTGTGTTTGTGTGTGAGAGAGAGCGAGAGTGTGTGTTTGTGTGAGAGAGAGCGCGTGTGTGTGTGTGTGCGTGTGTGTGTGTGTGCGTGTGTGTGCGTGTGTGAGAGAGCGTGTGGTGAGTGAGTGAGTCTGTGTGTGCGCGCGCGCATGTGTATGTGTGTGAGAGAGAGAGAGTGTGTGTGTGTGTGTGTGAGAGAGAGAGAGAGTGTGTGTGTGTGTGTGTGAGAGCGAGAGTGTGTGTTTGTGTGAGAGAGAGCGAGCGAGTGTGTGTGTGTGTGTGTGTGTGTGTGTGTGAGAGAGAGCGTGTGGTTTGGTTTTGCCGTGTCTGGTCTGAGGTCAGCTCATGTTCAGCCTAAATTTACCCTGCTCTCTTCAGCCAAAGTCAATATGGCTTCATGACGCTATAATTTCCTCCTACAGACGGCCGAGGGTTTCTTCTGTTCTCTCAGGCTCTGAGAATTGTGTGTATAGAAGGAAACGACTGGTGCCTTCTAGATTACAGTGCAGAATAAAGCTGTTTGTGTCCGACTCTCCACTGAAGGAGATGATTAGACGAATGTCCAAGCTGCTGTTTTATGTATAAGACAAGCAAACGACATCAAATTATTCTTTCCACTACTTTGAGAAGCATCATTTATATTCTTTGTTACTGATCGTCTCATAATGATTGTGTTTTTAGGGTCCTGCCACCTGTGTGAGCTTCTCCAGGACCGGAGACTTCTTCGCCTCCGCTGGCTCTGATCAACAGGTGATGCTCTGCTGTATGATCACACAGAAGTGTGTGTGTGTGTTCAGTACGCAGCGCTCATCATGTGACCTGTTCTCATCATGTGACCTGTTGCAGGTGATGGTGTGGAGGACGAACTTCGACAGTGTGGATTACAGTGCCGTGCTGGAGCAGAGATGTGCTGCGGACTCCAGCGCTTCGGTTCACAGCGGCCCGTTCACACAGGTAAACACATCACTGTATCATCACCGCATCATCATCTCATCATCATCATCACCACATCATCATCATCATCACATCACATCATCACCACATCACCGCATCATCACCACATCATCATCACATCTCTACATCACCACATCATCATCACATCATCATCATCACATCATCACCACATCACCGCATCACCACATCATCATCACATCATTACATCACCACAACATCATCATCACTACATCATCACCACATCATCATCACATCACCGCATCATCATCATCACATCATCACCACATCATCATCACATCACCGCATCATCATTACATCACTACATCACCACATCATCACCACATCACTACATCATCATCACATCATCACCACATCATCATCACATCACTACATCACCACATCATCACTACATCATCATCACATCACCGCATCATCATCACATCACTACATCACCACATCATCATCATCACATCATCACTACATCATCATCACATCACCGCATCATCATCACATCACTACATCACCACAACATCATCATCACTACATCATCATCACATCATCATCACATCACCGCATCATCATCATCACATCATCACTACATCATCATCACATCACCGCATCATCATTACATCACTACATCACCACATCATCATCATCACATCATCACATCATCACCACATCACTACATCATCATCACATCATCACCACATCATCATCACATCACTACATCACCACATCATCACTACATCATCATCACATCACCGCATCATCATCACATCACTACATCACCACATCATCATCATCACATCATCACTACATCATCATCACATCATCACCACATCATCATCACATCACTACATCACCACATCATCATCATCACATCATCACTACATCATCATCACATCATCACCACATCATCATCACATCACCACATCATCATCATCACATCACATCATCACCACATCACCGCATCATCATCACATCACATCATCACCACATCATCACCACATCATCATCACATCACCACATCATCATCATCACATCACATCATCACCACATCACCGCATCATCACCACATCATCACCACATCATCATCATCACATTACTTCATCATCACCACATCACTACATCATCAACACATCACCACATCATCATCACATCACTACATCATCACCACATCAGCATCACAACATCACCACATCATCATCACATCACTACATCATCACCACATCATCATCACATCACTACATCATCACGACATCAGCATTACATCATCACTACATCATCACCACATCATCACCACATCATCATCACATTACTACATCATCACCACATCATCATCACATCACTACATCATCACGACATCAGCATTACATCATCACTACATCATCACCACATCACCACATCATCACCACATCAGCATCACATCACTACATCATCACCACATCACCACCACATCATCATCACATCACTACATCATCATCACCACATCACCACATCATCACCACATCATCATCACATCACTACATCATCACCACATCATCACCACATCATCATCACATAACTACATCATCACCACATCATCACCACATCATCATCACATCATTACTACATCATCACCACATCATCACCACATCATCATCACCACATCACTACATCATCACATCAGCATCACATCATCACCACATCATCATCACATCATTACTACATCATCACATCACCATCACATCACTACATCATCACCACATCACCACATCATCACCACATCACCACATCATTATCACCATGTCACTACATCATCAACACATCACCACATCATCATCACATCACTACATCATCACCACATCAGCATCACATCACTACATCATCACCACATCAGCATCACATCATCACCACATCATCATCACATCACTACATCATCACCACATCATCATCACATCACTACATCATCACCACATCAGCATCACATCATCACCACATCATCATCACATCACTACATCATCACCACATCATCATCACATCACTACATCATCACGACATCAGCATTACATCATCACTACATCATCACCACATCACCACATCATCACCACATCATCATCACATTACTACATCATCACCACATCATCATCACATCACTACATCATCACGACATCAGCATTACATCATCACCACATCACCACCACATCATCATCACATCACTACATCATCATCACCACATCATCACCACATCATCATCACATCACTACATCATCACCACATCATCACCACATCATCATCACATAACTACATCATCACCACATCATCACCACATCATCATCACCTCATTACTACATCATCACCACATCATCACCACATCACTACATCATCACATCAGCATCACATCATCACCACATCATTACTACATCATCACATCACCATCACATCACTACATCATCACCACATCACCACATCATCACCACATCACCACATCATTATCACATCACTACATCATCACCACATCATCACCACATCATCACATCATCACATCACCATCACATCACTACATCACCACATCAGCATCACATCATCACCACATCATCATCACATCACTACATCATCACCACATCATCATCACATCACTACATCACCACATCATCATCATCACATCACTACATCATCACATCAGCATCACATCATCACCACATCATCATCACATCATTACTACATCATCACATCACCATCACATCACTACATCATCACCACATCATCACCACATCATCACATCACCATCACATCACTACATCACCACATCAGCATCACATCATCACCACATCATCATCACCACATCATCATCACCACATCATCATCACCACATCATCATCACATCACTACATCACCACATCATCATCATCACATCATCATCACCACATCAGCATCACATCATCATCACCACATCATCATCACAACATCATCATCACATCATCATCACATCACTACATCACCACATCAGCATCACATCATCACCACATCATCATCACATCACTACATCATCACCACATCATCATCACATCATCATCACATCACTACATCATCACCACATCATCACCACATCATCATCACATCACTACATCATCACCACATCATCATCACCACATCATCATCACCACATCACCACATCAGCATCACATCATCACCACATCATCATCACATCACTACATCATCACCACATCATCATCACAACATCATCATCACATCTTCACCACATCATCACATCATCATCACATCATCACCACATCAGCATCACATCATCATCACCACATCATCATCACATCACATCATCATCATATCATCATCCCCACATCATCACCACATCAGCATCACATCATCATCACCACATCATCATCACATCACATCATCACCACATCATCATCACATCATCACCACATCATCACCACATCATCACATCATCACCACATCAGCATCACATCATCATCACCACATCATCATCACATCACATCATCATCACATCATCATCACCACATCATCATCACCACATCATCATCACCACATCATCATCACCACATCATCATCACCACATCATCATCACCACATCACCACATCAGCATCACATCATCATCACCACATCATCATCACATCACATCATCATCACCACATCACCACATCAGCATCACATCATCATCACCACATCATCATCACCACATCACCACATCAGCATCACATCATCACCACATCATCATCACATCACTACATCATCACCACATCATCATCACAACATCATCATCACATCTTCACCACATCATCACATCATCATCACATCATCACCACATCAGCATCACATCATCATCACCACATCATCATCACATCACATCATCATCATAACATCATCACCACATCATCACCACATCAGCATCACATCATCATCACCACATCATCATCACATCATCACCACATCATCACCACATCATCACATCATCACCACATCATCATCACATCACATCATCACCACATCATCATCACATCATCACATCATCATCACATCATCATCACCACATCATCACCACATCATCACATCATCATCACATCATCATCATCACATCACATCCTCATCACATCATCATCACCACATCATCATCACCACATCATCATCACCACATCATCATCACCACATCACCACATCAGCATCACATCATCATCACCACATCATCATCACATCACATCATCATCACCACATCACCACATCAGCATCACATCATCATCACCACATCATCATCACATCATTACTACATCATCACATCACCATCACATCACTACATCATCACCACATCATCACCACATCACCACATCAGCATCATCACATCACTACATCATCACATCATCATCAAATCATCACCACATCATCATCACATCATCACCACATCATCATCACATCACTACATCATCACCACATCATCATCACAACATCATCATCACATCATCATCACATCACTACATCACCACATCAGCATCACATCATCACCACATCATCATCATCACCACATCATCATCACCACATCAGCATCACCACATCATCATCATCACCACATCATCATCACCACATCATCATCATCACCACATCATCATCACCACATCAGCATCACATCATCACCACATCATCATCACATCACTACATCATCACCACATCATCACCACATCATCATCACAACATCATCATCACATCATTACATCATCATCACATCATCATCACATCATCACCACATCACATCATCATCACCACATCATCATCACCACATCACATCATCACCACATCACATCATCATCACCACATCATCACATCATCACCACATCATCACATCACATCATCACATCACATCATCATCACATCATCACCACATCATCACATCACCACATCACATCATCACCACATCATCACATCACATCATCATCACATCACATCATCATCACATCATCATCACCACATCATCACCACATCAGCATCACATCATCATCACCACATCATCATCACATCACATCATCATCACATCATCATCACCACATCAGCATCACATCATCATCACATCATCATCACCACATCAGCATCACATCATCACCACATCATCATCACATCACATCATCATCACCACATCATCATCACATCATCACCACAACATCATCATCACATCATTACTACATCATCATCACATCACTACATCAGCATCACATCATCACCACATCATCATCACATCACTACATCATCATCACCACATCACCACATCATCACCACATCATCATCACATCACTACATCATCACCACATCATCACCACATCATCATCACAACATCATCATCACATCATTACTACATCATCATCACATCATCACATCACTACATCATCACTACATCATCACCACATCATCATCACATCATAATCACATCACTACATCATCATCATCATCACATCATCACTACATAATCACATCATCATCACATCACTACATCATCACCACATCATCATCACATCACTACATCATCATCATCACATCATCATCACATCACTACATCATCATCACATCATCATCACATCACTACATCATCATCACATCACTACATCATCATCACATCATCTCTACATCATCATCACATCATCTCTACATCATCACTACATCATCACCACATCATCATCACATCACTACATCATCACCACATCACTACATCATCATCACATCATCACATCACTACATCATCATCACATCATCTCTACATCATCATCACATCATCTCTACATCATCACTACATCATCACCACATCACTACATCATCATCACATCATCTCTACATCATCATCACATCATCTCTACATCATCACTACATCATCACCACATCATCACATGATCACACCGCTGTGCTTTAAAGTGCTTCAGCTTCACTTGACTTACACTTTCATGCAATCAAACAGTATTGAAACACACTTACATGGGAGGAGAACAGTCCTCCGGATGAGGAACTTTAAAACACTATTGCCAAATGCACACACTAACTCAAGATTTGCCTTCAAATGTTGTGTGAATGTGAAGGCAAATGTATATGACTGTAATGTATTGTAATACAGTGAGTGCTGCTGAATCTGCAGATATATATTTATAGCTGAGTTGTGACTTGGTCTTTTGCGTTGGCCTCGCTGACTGCACACAAACCTTCAGCATGCAACGCAACATGTCCTAATTCAGGAAAAGAAGTGCTTCGTTTTAATGAATCAGTGGAACCGATCTGATCTGAACACAGGAGTCATGAATCACTTCCTCACTGAATCATCTCACGTGACTCACATGAACTATTACAGTGTTGTGGGAACTTTATATGAATACAGTGTGTTGATCATGAGAGTAAAGAGCTCTAAGTGTTTGAGACCAGTTTGTTGATAATGAGTGTTTGGGAAGTTTGTAAACTACAAAAAAGGGTGAAATACATTAGAGAGAAGTTATATCCAAGTAATATTAATTCAGTATCAAATAAATATTGTTCAGTCACTCTTTGAACTGAACCATCGCTCTACTGTACTTCAGCAAGCAGGAAATATGATTTATTATTTCACACATTCCATGTTTTGTCTTTTAATGTTTTTTATTTTTTATTTTTTATTTTAATAATTAAAGATAAAGTTGGAATCATAAACACTTAACTGAATAATTTAATAACTTTTTAATAATAATAGTTCAATTTTCAGAAACTGTGTTGTCCAGTTGATTTTTTTCTGGATACTGTGTTTCATGATTTAATACAGATTTATTATAAAAAACATTAGTAATCAAATTAATGCATAAACATTAACCGTTAAATTTAGTCTTTTAAAATGTAATCAAATAAAATTTGAACAATTTGAACCTTTCAGTTTTTGGCAAACAATGTGCTGCACAACTAAGGTTTGCTGTTAGAAATTGTGGGAAATTCCTTAAAAACAGTATTATTGTTATTATTACTCTTTATTATTGATTATTTCTAATTACCACAGAGGACCTTTGAGAGGCACATTCTACTCTACAATAGTAATATATGTCTGTCTTAAACCAGACTTTTATTTTGGCGTGTTCTGAGTTTTGAGTCTGTGTATCTGCTGATGAAACGCTGCTGAAGAGATGAAGTTTGTGTGTTCGTACAGTGAGACGCAGACGAGATCAAGCTGAGACGGACTCAGATTCACACACATATTCACACACACTCGTCCATATCTGTGTGCAGCCCTACGTCTGATTTATTCATACATAATTTGAGATTCTGTGACATTCTACACACACTTTTATGATTCCGTCTGTGTTTTCTTCATGCTGGAAATCAAATGGCCCTACATTTAATTGAGAGGCATACTAGAAGATTTCATCAGGATGAACATCTGTTGGCTTCATGTTGATGGCCTTTCCTGAAAGTTTAAGAAAGATAGACTGAGACATTGCGTGAGTAAAGCAGCAGATCATGGATCCTTTCCAACGACATCTGAACAAGGAGAACCTCCCGACGGTGAACGACATCTGAACAAGGAGAACCTCCTCCCAGTGAACAATGAGAATCTCCCCGCGGTGAACGAGGAGAACCTCCCGTCCCGACGGTGAACGAGGAGAACCTCTCGACGGTGAACGACATCTGAACAAGGAGAACCTCCTCCCGGTGAACGAGGAGAACCTCCCGTCCCGATGGTGAACGAGGAGAACCTCTCGACCGTGAAAGAAGAGAACCTCCCGACGGTGAACGAAGAGAACCTCCCGACCGTGAACGAGGAGAACCTCTCGACCGTGAACGAAGAGAACCTCCCGACGGTGAACGAGGAGAACCTCCCGACGGTGAACGAGGAGAACCTCCCGACGGTGAACGAGGAGAACCTCTCGACGGTGAACGACATCTGAACAAGGAGAACCTCCTCCCGGTGAACGAGGAGAACCTCCCGTCCCGACGGTGAACGAGGAGAACCTCCCGACGGTGAACGAAGAGAACCTCCCGACGGTGAACGAGGAGAACCTCCCGACGGTGAACGAGGAGAATCTCCCCACGGTGAACGAGGAGAACCTCCCGTCCCGACGGTGAACGAGGAGAACCTCCCGACGGTGAACGAGGAGAACCTCCCGACGGTGAACGAGGAGAACCTCCCGACGGTGAACGAGGAGAACCTCTCGACCGTGAACGAGGAGAATCTCCCGACAGGGAACGAGGAGAACCTCCCGACCGTGAACGAGGAGAACCTCTCGACCGTGAACGAGGAGAACCTCTCGACCGTGAACGAGGAGAACCTCCCGACGGTGAACGAGAACCTCCCGACGGTGAACGAGGAGAACCTCCCGACGGTGAACGAGGAGAACCTCCCGACGGTGAACGAGGAGAACCTCCCGACGGTGAACGAGGAGAACCTCCCGATGGTGAACGAGGAGAACATCTTGACTGTGAACGAGGAGAATCTCCCGACGGTAAACAAGGAGAACATCTTGACTGAATGAGGAGAACCTCCCGACGGTGAACGAGGAGAACCTCTCGACCGTGAACGAGGAGAACCTCTCGACCGTGAACGAGGAGAACCTCTCGACCGTGAACGAGGAGAACCTCTCGACCGTGAACGAGGAGAACCTCCCGACGGTGAACGAGGAGGACCTCCCGACCGTGAACGAGGAGGACCTCTTGACCGTGAAGGAGGAGAACCTCCCGACGGTGAACGAGGAGAACCTCCCGACCGTGAACGAGGAGAATCTCCCGACCGTGAACGAGGAGAACCTCCCGACGGTGAACGAGGTGAATCTCCCGACGGTAAACGAGGAGAACCTCTTTACCGTGAACGAGGAGAACCTCTTGACCGTGAACGAGGAGAATCTCCCGACGGTGAACGAAGAGAACCTCTCGACCGTGAACGAGGAGAACCTCCCGACGGTGAACGAGGAGAACCTCCCGACGGTGAACGAGGAGAACCTCCCGACCGTGAACCTCTTGACCGTGAACGAGGAGAACCTCCCGACGGTGAACGAGGAGAACCTCCCGACCGTGAACCTCTCGACGGTGAACGAGGAGAACCTCCCGACGGTGAACGAGGAGAACCTCCCGACCGTGAACGAGGAGAACCTCCCGACGGTGAACGAGGAGAACCTCTCGACGGTGAACGAGAAAAACCTCCCGACCGTGAACGAGGAGAACCTCCCGACCGTGAACGAGGAGGACCACCCGACCGTGAACGAGGAGGACCTCTTGACCGTGAAGGAGGAGAACCTCCCGACGGTGAACGAGGAGAACCTCCCGACGGTGAACGAGGAGAATCTCCCGACGGTGAACGAGGAGAATCTCCCGACCGTGAACGAGGAGAACCTCCCGACGGTGAACGAGGAGAACCTCCCGACCGTGAACGAGGAGAACCTCCCGACGGTGAACGAGGAGAACCTCCCGACCGTGAACGAGGAGGACCTCTCGACCGTGAACGAGGAGAACCTCCCGACCGTGAAAAAGGAGAACCTCCCGACGGTGAACGAGGAGAACCTCCCGACCGTGAACGAGGAGGACCTCCCGACCGTGAACGAGGAGGACGTCCCGACCGTGAACGAGGAGAACCTCCCGACCGTGAACGAGGAGAACCTCTCGACCGTGAACGAGGAGAATCTCCCGACGGTGAACGAGGAGAACCTCCCGACCGTGAACGAGGAGAACCTCCCGACCGTGAACGAGGGAACCTCCCGACCGTGAACGAGGATAACCTCCCGACCGTGAATGAGGAGAACCTCCCGACAGTGAACGAAGAGAACCTCCCGACGGTGAACGAAGAGAACCTTTCGATGGTGAACGAGGAGAACCTCTCGACCGTGAACGAGGAGAACCTCTCGACCGTGAACGAAAACCTCCCGACCGTGAACGAGGAGAACCTCTCGACCGTGAACGAAGAGAACCTCTCGACCGTGAACGAGAACCTCCCGACCGTGAACGAGGAGAACCTCTCGACCGTGAACGAGGAGAACCTCTCGACCGTCAACGAGAACCTCCCGACCGTGAACGAGGAGAACCTCTCGACCGTGAACGAAGAGAACCTCCCGACGGTGAACGAAGAGAACCTCTCGATGGTGAACGAGGAGAACCTCCCGACCGTGAACGGGGAGAACCTCCCGACTGTGAACGAGGAGAACCTCCCGACCGTGAACGAGGAGAACCTCCCGACCGTGAACGAGAACCTCCAGACCCTGAACGAAGAGAACCTCCCGACCGTGAACGAAGAGAACCTCCCGACCGTGAACGAGGAGAACCTCTCGACCGTGAACGAGAACCTCCCGACCGTGAACGAGGAGAACCTCTCGACCGTGAACGAAGAGAACCTCTCGATGGTGAACGAGGAGAACCTCCCAACCGTGAACGGGGAGAACCTCCCGACTGTGAACGAGGAGAACCTCCCGACCGTGAACGAGGAGAACCTCCCGACCGTGAACGGGGAGAACCTCCCAACCGTGAACGGGTAGAACCTCCCGACTATGAACGAGGAGAACCTCCCGACCGTGAACGGGGAGAACCTCCCGACTGTGAACGAGGAGAACCTCCCGACCGTGAACGAGAACCTCCCGACCCTGAACGAAGAGAACCTCCCGACCGTGAACGAAGAGAACCTCCCGACCGTGAACGAGTCAAGTCAAGTCAAGTCACCTTTATTTATATAGCGCTTTTTACAATACAGATTGTATCAAAGCGCTTCACAGTGATAACATGAAAACAATATAACAAAGTTTGTTTCTAAAAGAAATTGCGTCAACGTCCACCTTAAGTAAGGCAGATCAATAATATTATTGAATATTAAATGTCCCCAACCAAGCAAGCCAAAAGCCAAGGCAACAGTGGCAAGGAACCAAAACTCCATCAGGTGACAGAATGGAGAAAAAAACCTTGGGAGAAACCAGACTCAGTCGGGGGGCCAGTTCTCCTCTGGCCAACGAAGGAACAGTGCATGATTCGGGCAGCAATACAAGTCAGATTGGATCGGAACATTTAGAGTATTTTTTGGAAGTCCAAGTATGCACGCCGGTCTTAAGACGAGTTGTTGAGGATCAGTGCCGTCCACCATAGAGAGTCCATATCGCCCGTGCTGAGTCGTCACTTCATAGGCTTTGTGATTGGAGCATCTGAAGTCTCCGTGAGAGGCTGGATACAAACTGGAGCTGACGAACGCCATTTTCTCGGGACTCGCGTCCCGAGATATCAGCAGAAAAGCAAAGGGAAAATAATTAGCGTAGCTGCTGTTCATAATGATGATTTCCATAACACAGGCGTAAAAGACAAAACATGAATACAGTGACTCTTGCGTCCCAAAAAATCACCCCCCTCCGTCCCCCACTCAACTCAGCCCAGCTTACTGACCTCTACGTCCCTCCTGCTGCTGAGACCTAACCACAATCTCACAATCTCTCCGCAACCCAACCATACGCGCCAACCCGTTGACTAAGGCTGTCGAGCCCCACTGGTGCGTGAATAGGCAGTTTCAGTGGACAACGGTTCCGTATGGCATACTACCTACCGCAACACAATATCTGCCCAACCACCCGTCATTCACGCAATATACAGGAACGTAATGACTGCAAATACTATGCAACCTATACAGATAACCTACAGAGGAGAACCTCCTGCTATATATGTTGTGTACTTCACAGTTAAGCACAAACTCACTTTATTTTGATGCATTTTTCAGAAAACAAGACGTAATATCTTGTGTGTGTGTGTGTGTTGGGTGCATGATAGAGTGTGTGTGTTTGTGTGTGTGTGAGAGAGTGTGTGTGTGTGTTGGGTGCATCTGTGTAGCTTTGGATTGACCTTCACAGGGTCAGAATCTCATCTTTAAATAATGGCTTCCAGACCAACATTGATTGAGTATTTTTAGCAACTCCTTGCTGAGGCTGGGAAATGTAGGAGTGGTTAAATATTAAAGTCTGTGGTGAGGTGTAGGTGTGTGTGTAGGTGTTTGTGTAGGTGTAGGTGTGTGTGTAGGTGTGTGTGTGTGTAGAGTTTCCTCACCTGAGCTCACTTCCACACGGATGGATGGCCGATAGAGGAGCGCGCTCCACTCCTTCAGTAACACACTTCTCTACATAGGTAGAACATCATGCATGTGTTGGACCGAGGAAATCTGTTTTCTCCCTAACAACAGTTAAACTGTAACCAAAATTATATTTTTAGGCCGCTAAAAACTATGTATTTTTTCAAACTCTGTTTTATTTATTTATTTACTTAATTTTTTTAAAATTCTTATTTTTCCATTAATTTTTTTCTGGATTTATTTTGATTTCATATTTTGTAGGTCTGCAACTAGCGATTATTTTGATAATCAATTAATCTGTCGATTATTCATTCGATTACTCTATTAGTCAGATGAAAAATCCAAAAGTATGTATTCATACATTTTTGTAATAAAAAACATATTTTTTAAGCAACAAATAAAGTTTAACCAGAATTATATTTTTAGATGTTTTTATTTATTATTATTATATTAAAAAAAATGTTTCTACATTTTGTTTTAATGATTAGATAAAAAATTTCTATCCAAAAAAGGCATTTCTAATTAAAATCATGGAATTTATCAACAATTTATTATTTTTATGGACCTAAAATTATTGATAAATTAATAATTATTGATAAATTGCTAAAAAAAATTTTTTATCAGTTTTTAATATTTTTTTCCCCAATTTGCGTTTTATTCTTCCCAAATTCTGTTTTAATGGTTTAATTAAATAATCAACTGAACCAAACTTTAAACAGTTTCATAATTTATTGCATTTGTACCACAATAGTGTTTTATTTTGTCATGAATCCTGTTGTGTGATGGATGTGATTCTTATAGACAGGGCTAGTTGAGTGTGACTCTGGATGTGTGTGTGTTCGTGCGTGTCAGACGTGTGTTTCTCAGCACTTCCAGCTAAAGCTCCATTCAGAGGCGGCGGAGAGATGTCTGTGGGAACGCTGCTGTAAATGTCACACTCAAACACACTCTTTCTCCAGGGCTGCTTAATGGCTCCGATACACTCTACATTTGTCAGATGTAATTAGAGGAACCTGAAAACTGAACACGTGTCTTCACAAGTTCGTTCCCTGTTTCCTGGAAATGTTGAATGGCACTAATGTTCGCCCGTTGTCTGAGTCTTCAATGAGACGGTTAGTCATGTGTGTGTAGATCACTGTAGTGTGTGTGTGTGAAGATCACTGTCTGTACATCGCGTTCTCTCTATTAATGCTCATATATTGGGTCTCGTCTGAAGGTTTATGCAACACACGGTGATCAAGAGTCCCAGTTCACAAGAGGATTTATGGCTGCAGTCTGTCACTGACTAATCATATGAAATGGCGTTTGTTTTCTATTCTTTTTGTAATTATGATTATTAATATTTTGCATTGACTGAATCCACATTTGTCTATGTTAAACCATTATTAGTGCATCCCATATCATGCAGGATTTCTGCTGGAGTCTGCCATTACAGAGACCCATGGAGACTTGAGTCACACTTTGAGGGCCCTATTTTAACGATCTGAAACGCAAGTGTCACAGCGCAAAGCTAAAGTAACTTTGTGGGCGGATCCCGGCGCTGTTGCTATTTTCCCGGCGGGATAAATGCCTCTTGCGCCTGGCGCAAATCTAAAAGGGGTTGGTCTGAAGTAGCTTCATTATTCATAGGTGTGGTTTGGGCGTAACGTGAAATAAACCAATCAGAGCGTCATCTCACATTCCCTTTAAGAGCAGGCGCGCTTGTTCTAAAGCGGATTCCTATTATAACGGCGGATTTGCCAGGCGCGCGACAGGAGCGGTTCACAGCCGAGGAGAGCAGCGTTCTCGTCAGGGCCGTAAAACACAGAGAAGTGACATTGGGGATGGAGAAACCCACACAAATTAACTTCTGTTAAACAGGCGTATGATAATTTGGGTAAATGTGTAAGCTACATGCTTTTATAATAAATTATCTATCTATCTATCTATCTATCTATCTATCTATCTATCTATCTATCTATCTATCTATCTATCTATCTATCTATCTATCTATCTATCTATCTATCTATCTATCTATCGTAATAATGTATGATTTGCAAAAATGAAAACTGCTGCTTAGATGAGAGAATCAAAGTGTATGCGCGTTGTGCACACGCTACATTGATTATGGCCAAGCATGTGCCCTTAAAATAGCATAATGAACAACGCGCCACTGACTTTAGACTAGTTTTTTTCTGGTCAGTGGCACAATTGTTTTATAGAACAGCAAAATAGCATGAGGGAAAGTTTGCGCCGGAACACGCCTCCTCTTTGCGCTGAGCCGCCCCGGCGAGCACAAGTGTATTTCTTAGTTAACCGACGTGTGTCTGTGGAGGGAAAAACCCGCTTTGCGCGGGTGCAAAATAGGAATGATACATGCGTCAGTGTACAAAGTCATTTGCGCCGAGTGCAAGATAGGGCCCTTAATGTCTGAAATGCATTGCATTTGATACAAACATCAAGTGAATTGGCATCTGCGCTCACATGATGCTGGAGAGTTTTTATGATGAAGTCTTTACATTATTTTAATCTCTGAAGAGCAGTTTAAATGAGTCCTCCACAGCAGTTCAGTGTGTGTGTGTGTGTGCGTGTGTGTGTGTGTGTGTGTTTAAATGAGTCCTCCACAGCAGTTCAGTGTGTGTGTGTGCGCGTGTGTGTGTGTGTGTGTTTAAATGAGTCCTCCACAGCAGTTTAGTGTGTGTGTGCGTGTGTGTGTGTGTGTGTGTGTGTGTGTGTTTAAATGAGTCCTCCACAGCAGTTTAGTGTGTGTGTGCGTGTGTGTGTGTGTGTGTGTGTGTGTGTGTTTAAATGAGTCCTCCACAGCAGTTCAGTGTGTGTGTGTGCGCGTGTGTGTGTGTGTGTGTTTAAATGAGTCCTCCACAGCAGTTCAGTGTGTGTGTGTGTGTGCGTGTGTGTGTGTGTGTGTGTTTAAATGAGTCCTCCACAGCAGTTCAGTGTGTGTGTGTGCGCGTGTGTGTGTGTGTGTTTAAATGAGTCCTCCACAGCAGTTTAGTGTGTGTGTGCGTGTGTGTGTGTGTGTGTGTGTGTGTGTTTAAATGAGTCCTCCACAGCAGGTCAGTGTGTGTGTGTGTGTGAGTGTGAGTGTTTAAATGAGTCCTCCACAACAGGTGAGTGTGAGAGTGTGTGTGTGTGTGTGTGTGTGTGAGTGTGAGAGTCGTCTTGATTCAGCTCAGCAATGCATAGTGTTTGTGAGGCACTCTTCTTTGTAAAACTGATTAATAATATTATACCATAAAAAAGTCTAAATATTGAAATGTACAAAATGTATAGGTAAGATAATTGAATTTTTTATGTCTAAATAGGACTTCCACCTCCCCTCTAAAATGAAAAAACCCTTTCATAAGAGTCATCAACACAATCTCATCGTAGTTCATAATTATTTCACATTTAGCTGAATTAGTGGCTAATTCGTTTGATCCGTATAGGGAATTCCCTCCATTTTCAGAACCTAGTTTCAGGCCCTGGTATGTGTGTGTGTGTGTGTGTTCGGTCAGCTGTTAATCGAGACGGAGAGGGTGAGATCTCAAAAACACAGTCAGTCGAGTCTGTTTGAGGCTGTTAGTCAGACGCCACCTTAAATCTTCTGGATTCAGTCAGATTTACTATAGAGAGTATGCATTGACGTCACTTTCCCACGGGAACACACTCCCTCAGCCGGCCTGAGTGACAGAAGAGCTGCGGAGGGACTGGATTTAAAAGAGGAAACTGAGAAAACGCCAGAAAAACAAACGATCATCAGTTCAAACTAAAGGTTGGACTCAATATAGTGTTCCTTACATCTCACCATAGATCCAGTGATCATGGATGCTGACATGCAGAAGGAATCGTGTTTCCTGACATTTATATGAGCCTGATTTCAACACCGGGGAAAATCATTGAGCAAATTTGCCTGTGAACGCTTTAAATAAACACAATATAGGTCTAAATCCATGTGATCACTTATATCAATGTTATCATCATAATGTCCAGCCATAAAACTTGTGTAGTTTTGTATCAGTGTTTACTTAAAAACATCCAATTATGCAGAATATACGATGGCAAATATTTAATTGATGAGTTTTCAATATAATATATCACAATACAATATATAGGGTATAATTTTTCCCTTTAAGTCCAGTTGTTTCTGTGACTCGCAGCGATCCATTCGCTTCTCTGTTCTGTAGCTTTCGGCAGTCTGTAAAAATATACCTCAGATTTCTTGTCAAATCTAGTTGTTCAGTCGATCTCAAAGCTTGTTTTGGGGACATTCACGCTGAAAACAAATGCTGCCACTAGGGATGTTAACAATTAATCGACGATCGATTACTTGTCGATAATACATTTAATCGATAAAACGTGTCGATTAGCAGGTTCGTGAATCGTGCGCGTGCGTGCTGATCAACCGCGAAACATGTAAAGCGAGCACGCCGGAGGTATGGGACCATTTCACACCTTCATAAAGTTTGCATGTGCATTCGCAGCCTTTTGTTTTGTGAAAATGTAAGTTGTAATATTGTGTTTATTTTGTGTAGGCCTATCTATATCTGATTTATCTCATATAGGATGCATTTGGTTAAGAATTAATGCTGTAGTAAAGCGTGCGGTGATCATCTTCATCTTCAGCTTGCACAGCTCAAACGGAAATGCACGACTAATAATGACTATGCTTGAGATTGTCATATTACATTACATTATAAAGAGAACAATATTGCAATAAAACATTGTGAATTATTTGGGTTTAGTGGCCGTGTTTCATCGCGTTGCTCCAGGAAGAGTGCCTCCACATGAGTCATTCTGAATGGCACGTAACTAGTTCAAGTTCACTTGTGCATTCGCGTCATTCTGTGCAGATATATATTTTGTAATATTATGTTTCTTTTGTATATATCTGATTAATCTCATTTAGGATGTGTTTCTTCGAGTTAAATAACGTGCTAGCAAAGTGCTCCAGTTTACTGGTGTTCATTCAGCGCAGCTCAAACAGCAATGCACGACCAATAATTAGGCTTGTCGCAATAATTAAATAACCGTCTGATCGCGATTATTTGATCTCACAGCTATTGTTTCAGGGAACCTCGATTGTTGCGGCCTTTTATAGGCCTACGGCACAAGGGGGACTCACAGACCAACTCAGTTTCTGCCTCTCAGTGTTTCTGCCGCTCAGTGTTTCTGCCACTCGGTGTTTCTGCCACTCAGTGTTTCTGCCACTCGGTGTTTCTGCCACTCAGTGTTTCTGCCCCTCAGTGTTTCTGCCGCTCAGTGTTTCTGCCGCTCAGTGTTTCTGCCACTCGGTGTTTCTGCCACTCGGTGTTTCTGCCACTCAGTGTTTCTGCCCCTCAGTGTTTCTGCCCCTCAGTGTTTCTGCCGCTCAGTGTTTCTGCGGCTCAGTGTTTATGCTGCTCAGTGTTTACGCCTCTCAGTGTTTCTGCCCCTCAGTGTTTCTGCCCCTCAGTGTTTCTGCCGCTCAGTGTTTCTGCCTCTCAGTGTTTCTGCCCCTCAGTGTTTCTGCCTCTCAGTGTTTCTGCCGCTCAGTGTTTACGCCTCTCAGTGTTTCTGCCCCTCAGTGTTTCTGCCTCTCAGTGTTTCTGCCTCTCAGTGTTTCTGCCACTCAGTGTTTCTGCCTCTCAGTGTTTCTGCCTCTCAGTGTTTCTGCCTCTCAGTGTTTCTGCCTCTCAGTGTTTCTGCCCCTCAGTGTTTCTGCCCCTCAGTGTTTCTGCCTCTCAGTGTTTCTGCCTCTCAGTGTTTCTGCCTCTCAGTGTTTCTGCCTCTCAGTGTTTCTGCCTCTCAGTGTTTCTGCCTCTCAGTGTTTCTGCCGCTCAGTGTTTTTGCCTCTCAGTGTTTCTGCCGCTCAGTGTTTTTGCCGCTCAGTGTTTCTGCCGCTCAGTGTTTCTGCCCCTCAGTGTTTCCGCCTCTCAGTGTTTCTGCCTCTCAGTGTTTCTGCCGCTCAGTGTTTCTGCCCCTCAGTGTTTCTGCCTCTCAGTGTTTCTGCCCCTCAGTGTTTCTGCCTCTCAGTGTTTCTGCCCCTCAGTGTTTCTGCCGCTCAGTGTTTCTGCCCCTCAGTGTTTCTGCCGCTCAGTGTTTCTGCCGCTCAGTGTTTCTGCCTCTCAGTGTTTCTGCCTCTCAGTGTTTCTGCCGCTCAGTGTTTCTGCCGCTCAGTGTTTCTGCCTCTCAGTGTTTCTGCCTCTCAGTGTTTCTGCCGCTCAGTGTTTCTGCCCCTCAGTGTTTCTGCCTCTCAGTGTTTCTGCCTCTCAGTGTTTCTGCCGCTCTGTGTTTCTGCCGCTCAGTGTTTCTGCCCCTCAGTGTTTCTGCCTCTCAGTGTTTCTGCCTCTCAGTGTTTCTGCCGCTCAGTGTTTCTGCCCCTCAGTGTTTCTGCCGCTCAGTGTTTCTGCCCCTCAGTGTTTCTGCCGCTCAGTGTTTCTGCCTCTCAGTGTTTCTGCCCCTCAGTGTTTCTGCCTCTCAGTGTTTCTGCCGCTCAGTGTTTCTGCCCCTCAGTGTTTCTGCCTCTCAGTGTTTCTGCCCCTCAGTGTTTCTACCTCTCAGTGTTTCTGCCGCTCAGTGTTTCTGCCTCTCAGTGTTTCTGCCTCTCAGTGTTTCTGCCCCTCAGTGTTTCTGCCTCTCAGTGTTTCTGCCTCTCAGTGTTTCTGCCCCTCAGTGTTTCTGCCTCTCAGTGTTTCTGCCTCTCAGTGTTTCTACCTCTCAGTGTTTCTGCCACTCGGTGTTTCTGCCACTCAGTGTTTCTGCCACTCGGTGTTTCTGCCACTCAGTGTTTCTGCCCCTCAGTGTTTCTGCCGCTCAGTGTTTCTGCCGCTCAGTGTTTCTGCCACTCGGTGTTTCTGCCACTCAGTGTTTCTGCCCCTCAGTGTTTCTGCCCCTCAGTG
The DNA here is from genome assembly GCF_029890125.1 of Rhinichthys klamathensis goyatoka. Taxonomy (NCBI): domain Eukaryota; kingdom Metazoa; phylum Chordata; class Actinopteri; order Cypriniformes; family Leuciscidae; genus Rhinichthys; species Rhinichthys klamathensis. The sequence continues at coordinate 73,966 of NW_026607028.1, forward strand.
TTTCTGCCGCTCAGTGTTTCTGCCTCTCAGTGTTTCTGCCCCTCAGTGTTTCTGCCCCTCAGTGTTTCTGCCTCTCAGTGTTTCTGCCTTTCAGTGTTTCTGCCCCTCAGTGTTTCTGCCTCTCAGTGTTTCTGCCACTCAGTGTTTCTGCCACTCAGTGTTTCTGCCTCTCAGTGTTTCTACCTCTCAGTGTTTCTGCCTCTCAGTGTTTCTGCCGCTCAGTGTTTCTGCCTCTCAGTGTTTCTGCCTCTCAGTGTTTCTGCCTCTCAGTGTTTCTGCCTCTCAGTGTTTCTGCCGCTCAGTGTTTCTGCCTCTCAGTGTTTCTGCCTCTCAGTGTTTCTGCCCCTCAGTGTTTCTGCCACTCAGTGTTTCTGCCTCTCAGTGTTTCTGCCCCTCAGTGTTTCTGCCACTCGGTGTTTCTGCCTCTCAGTGTTTCTGCCTCTCAGTGTTTTTGCCTCTCAGTGTTTCTGCCTCTCAGTGTTTCTGCCTCTCAGTGTTTCTGCCCCTCAGTGTTTCTGCCTCTCAGTGTTTCTGCCTCTCAGTGTTTCTGCCTCTCAGTGTTTCTGCCGCTCAGTGTTTCTGCCTCTCAGTGTTTCTGCCCCTCAGTGTTTCTGCCACTCAGTGTTTCTGCCTCTCAGTGTTTCTGCCTCTCAGTGTTTCTGCCTCTCAGTGTTTCTGCCGCTCAGTGTTTCTGCCTCTCAGTGTTTCTGCCTCTCAGTGTTTCTGCCTCTCAGTGTTTCTGCCGCTCAGTGTTTCTGCCTCTGTGTTTCTGCCCCTCAGTGTTTCTGCCACTCAGTGTTTTTGCCTCTCAGTGTTTCTGCCTCTCAGTGTTTCTGCCTCTCAGTGTTTCTGCCCCTCAGTGTTTCTGCCACTCAGTGTTTTTGCCTCTCAGTGTTTCTGCCGCTCAGTGTTTCTGCCTCTCAGTGTTTCTGCCGCTCAGTGTTTCTGCCCCTCAGTGTTTCTGCCGCTCAGTGTTTCTGCCTCTCAGTGTTTCTGCCGCTCAGTGTTTCTGCCCCTCAGTGTTTCTGCCGCTCAGTGTTTCTGCCCCTCAGTGTTTCTGCCGCTCAGTGTTTCTGCCTCTCAGTGTTTCTGCCGCTCAGTGTTTCTGCCCCTCAGTGTTTCTGCCGCTCAGTGTTTCTGCCGCTCAGTGTTTCTGCCCCTCAGTGTTTCAGTGTTTCTGCCCCTCAGTGTTTCTGCCGCTCAGTGTTTCTGCCCCTCAGTGTTTCTGCCCCTCAATGTTTCTGCCTCTCAGTGTTTCTGCCGCTCAGTGTTTCTGCCCCTCAGTGTTTCAGTGTTTCTGCCCCTCAGTGTTTCTGCCGCTCAGTGTCTCTGCCCCTCAGTGTTTCTGCCCCTCAGTGTTTCTGCCGCTCAGTGTTTCTGCCTCTCAGTGTTTCTGCCTCTCAGTGTTTCTGCCTCTCAGTGTTTCTGCCTCTCAGTGTTTCTGCCACTCAGTGTTTCTGCCTCTCAGTGTTTCTGCCTCTCAGTGTTTCTGCCTCTCAGTGTTTCAGTGTTTCTGCCCCTCAGTGTTTCTGCCGCTCAGTGTTTCTGCCTCTCAGTGTTTCTGCCCCTCAGTGTTTCAGTGTTTTTGCCACTCAGTGTTTTTGCCTCTCAGTGTTTCTGCCTCTCAGTGTTTCTGCCTCTCAGTGTTTCTGCCTCTCAGTGTTTCTGCCCCTCAGTGTTTCTGCCCCTCAGTGTTTCTGCCTCTCAGTGTTTCTGCCTCTCAGTGTTTCTGCCTCTCAGTGTTTCTGCCTCTCAGTGTTTCTGCCTCTCAGTGTTTCTGCCTCTCAGTGTTTCTGCCCCTCAGTGTTTCTGCCCCTCAGTGTTTCTGCCTCTCAGTGTTTCTGCCTCTCAGTGTTTCTGCCCCTCAGTGTTTCTGCCCCTCAGTGTTTCTGCCCCTCAGTGTTTCTGCCTCTCAGTGTTTCTGCCGCTCAGTGTTTCTGCCGCTCAGTGTTTCTGCCTCTCAGTGTTTCTACCTCTCAGTGTTTCTGCCCCTCAGTGTTTCTGCCTCTCAGTGTTTCTGCCTCTCAGTGTTTCTGCCTCTCAGTGTTTCTGCCTCTCTGTGTTTCTGCCTCTCAGTGTTTCTGCCTCTCAGTGTTTCTACCTCTCAGTGTTTCTGCCCCTCAGTGTTTCTGCCTCTCAGTGTTTCTGCCTCTCAGTGTTTCTGCCTCTCAGTGTTTCTGCCTCTCTGTGTTTCTGCCTCTCAGTGTTTCTGCCTCTCAGTGTTTCTGCCTCTCAGTGTTTCTGCCTCTCTGTGTTTCTGCCTCTCAGTGTTTCTGCCTCTCAGTGTTTCTGCCTCTCAGTGTTTCTGCCACTCAGTGTTTCTGCCTCTCAGTGTTTCTGCCTCTCAGTGTTTCTGCCTCTCAGTGTTTCTGCCTCTCTGTGTTTCTGCCTCTCAGTGTTTCTGCCTCTCAGTGTTTCTACCTCTCAGTGTTTCTGCCTCTCAGTGTTTCTACCTCTCAGTGTTTCTGCCCCTCAGTGTTTCTACCGCTCAGTGTTTCTGCCTCTCAGTGTTTCTGCCTCTCAGTGTTTCTGCCTCTCAGTGTTTCTGCCTCTCAGTGTTTCTGCCTCTCAGTGTTTCTGCCTCTCAGTGTTTCTGCCTCTCAGTGTTTCTGCCTCTCAGTGTTTCTGCCTCTCTGTGTTTCTGCCTCTCAGTGTTTCTGCCTCTCAGTGTTTCTACCTCTCAGTGTTTCTGCCTCTCAGTGTTTCTACCTCTCAGTGTTTCTGCCCCTCAGTGTTTCTACCGCTCAGTGTTTCTGCCTCTCAGTGTTTCTGCCTCTCAGTGTTTCTGCCACTCAGTGTTTCTGCCTCTCAGTGTTTCTGCCGCTCAGTGTTTCTGCCTCTCAGTGTTTCTGCCGCTCAGTGTTTCTGCCTCTCAGTGTTTCTGCCTCTCAGTGTTTCTGCCTCTCAGTGTTTCTGCCGCTCAGTGTTTCTGCCTCTCAGTGTTTCTGCCTCTCAGTGTTTCTGCCTCTCAGTGTTTCTGCCTCTCAGTGTTTCTGCCTCTCAGTGTTTCTGCCTCTCAGTGTTTCTGCCGCTCAGTGTTTCTGCCGCTCAGTGTTTCTGCCTCTCAGTGTTTCTGCCGCTCAGTGTTTCTGCCTCTCAGTGTTTCTGCCGCTCAGTGTTTCTGCCGCTCAGTGTTTCTGCCTCTCAGTGTTTCTGCCGCTCAGTGTTTCTGCCTCTCAGTGTTTCTGCCTCTCAGTGTTTCTGCCGCTCAGTGTTTCTGCCTCTCAGTGTTTCTGCCTCTCAGTGTTTCTGCCTCTCAGTGTTTCTGCCGCTCAGTGTTTCTGCCCCTCAGTGTTTCTGCCTCTCAGTGTTTCTGCCGCTCAGTGTTTCTGCCTCTCAGTGTTTCTCCCACTCAGTGTTTCTGCCCCTCAGTGTTTCTGCCTCTCAGTGTTTCTGCCTCTCAGTGTTTCTGCCGCTCAGTGTTTCTGCCGCTCAGTGTTTCTGCCTCTCAGTGTTTCTGCCGCTCAGTGTTTCTGCCTCTCAGTGTTTCTGCCGCTCAGTGTTTCTGCCTCTCAGTGTTTCTGCCGCTCAGTGTTTCTGCCTCTCAGTGTTTCTGCCTCTCAGTGTTTCTGCCGCTCAGTGTTTCTGCCTCTCAGTGTTTCTGCCTCTCAGTGTTTCTGCCTCTCAGTGTTTCTGCCTCTCAGTGTTTCTGCCTCTCAGTGTTTCTGCCTCTCAGTGTTTCTGCCACTCAGTGTTTCTGCCTCTCAGTGTTTCTGCCGCTCAGTGTTTCTGCCTCTCAGTGTTTCTGCCTCTCAGTGTTTCTGCCTCTCAGTGTTTCTCCCACTCAGTGTTTCTGCCCCTCAGTGTTTCTGCCTCTCAGTGTTTCTGCCCCTCAGTGTTTCTGCCTCTCAGTGTTTCTCCCACTCAGTGTTTCTGCCTCTCAGTGTTTCTGCCTCTCAGTGTTTCTGCCGCTCAGTGTTTCTGCCGCTCAGTGTTTCTGCCTCTCAGTGTTTCTGCCTCTCAGTGTTTCTGCCTCTCAGTGTTTCTGCCTCTCAGTGTTTCTGCCTCTCAGTGTTTCTGCCTCTCAGTGTTTCTGCCCCTCAGTGTTTCTGCCTCTCAGTGTTTCTGCCTCTCAGTGTTTCTGCCTCTCAGTGTTTCTGCCTCTCAGTGTTTCTGCCTCTCAGTGTTTCTGCCTCTCAGTGTTTCTGCCTCTCAGTGTTTCTGCCCCTCAGTGTTTCTGCCTCTCAGTGTTTCTGCCTCTCAGTGTTTCTGCCACTCAGTGTTTCTGCCTCTCAGTGTTTCTGCCGCTCAGTGTTTCTGCCGCTCAGTGTTTCTGCCTCTCAGTGTTTCTGCCTCTCAGTGTTTCTCCCACTCAGTGTTTCTGCCCCTCAGTGTTTCTGCCTCTCAGTGTTTCTGCCCCTCAGTGTTTCTGCCTCTCAGTGTTTCTCCCACTCAGTGTTTCTGCCTCTCAGTGTTTCTGCCGCTCAGTGTTTCTGCCGCTCAGTGTTTCTGCCTCTCAGTGTTTCTGCCGCTCAGTGTTTCTGCCCCTCAGTGTTTCTGCCGCTCAGTGTTTCTGCCTCTCAGTGTTTCTGCCCCTCAGTGTTTCTGCCTCTCAGTGTTTCTCCCACTCAGTGTTTCTGCCGCTCAGTGTTTCTGCCTCTCAGTGTTTCTGCCCCTCAGTGTTTCTGCCTCTCAGTGTTTCTCCCACTCAGTGTTTCTGCCCCTCAGTGTTTCTGCCTCTCAGTGTTTCTCCCACTCAGTGTTTCTGCCCCTCAGTGTTTCTGCCGCTCAGTGTTTCTGCCTCTCAGTGTTTCTGCCCCTCAGTGTTTCTGCCCCTCAGTGTTTCTGCCGCTCAGTGTTTCTGCCTCTCAGTGTTTCTGCCCCTCAGTGTTTCTGCCGCTCAGTGTTTCTGCCTCTCAGTGTTTCTGCCTCTCAGTGTTTCTGCCTCTCAGTGTTTCTGCCGCTCAGTGTTTCTGCCGCTCAGTGTTTCTGCCCCTCAGTGTTTCTGCCGCTCAGTGTTTCTGCCTCTCAGTGTTTCTGCCTCTCAGTGTTTCTGCCTCTCAGTGTTTCTGCCGCTCAGTGTTTCTGCCTCTCAGTGTTTCTGCCTCTCAGTGTTTCTGCCTCTCAGTGTTTCTGCCGCTCAGTGTTTCTGCCCCTCAGTGTTTCTGCCTCTCAGTGTTTCTGCCTCTCAGTGTTTCTGCCGCTCAGTGTTTCTGCCACTCAGTGTTTCTGCCGCTCAGTGTTTCTGCCTCTCAGTGTTTCTGCCGCTCAGTGTTTCTGCCTCTCAGTGTTTCTGCCGCTCAGTGTTTCTGCCTCTCAGTGTTTCTGCCGCTCAGTGTTTCTGCCGCTCAGTGTTTCTGCCTCTCAGTGTTTCTGCCCCTCAGTGTTTCTGCCCCTCAGTGTTTCTGCCGCTCAGTGTTTCTGCCTCTCAGTGTTTCTGCCCCTCAGTGTTTCTGCCGCTCAGTGTTTCTGCCTCTCAGTGTTTCTGCCTCTCAGTGTTTCTGCCTCTCAGTGTTTCTGCCGCTCAGTGTTTCTGCCGCTCAGTGTTTCTGCCCCTCAGTGTTTCTGCCTCTCAGTGTTTCTGCTGCTCAGTGTTTCTGCCCCTCAGTGTTTCTGCCGCTCAGTGTTTCTGCCTCTCAGTGTTTCTGCCGCTCAGTGTTTCTGCCGCTCAGTGTTTCTGCCTCTCAGTGTTTCTGCCGCTCAGTGTTTCTGCCTCTCAGTGTTTCTGCCGCTCAGTGTTTCTGCCTCTCAGTGTTTCTGCCGCTCAGTGTTTCTGCCGCTCAGTGTTTCTGCCGCTCAGTGTTTCTGCCTCTCAGTGTTTCTGCCTCTCAGTGTTTCTGCCCCTCAGTGTTTCTGCCGCTCAGTGTTTCTGCCTCTCAGTGTTTCTGCCTCTCAGTGTTTCTGCCTCTCAGTGTTTCTGCCGCTCAGTGTTTCTGCCTCTCAGTGTTTCTGCCGCTCAGTGTTTCTGCCTCTCAGTGTTTCTGCCGCTCAGTGTTTCTACCTCTCAGTGTTTCTGCCTCTCAGTGTTTCTGCCGCTCAGTGTTTCTGCCTCTCAGTGTTTCTACCTCTCAGTGTTTCTGCCTCTCAGTGTTTCTGCCGCTCAGTGTTTCTGCCTCTCAGTGTTTCTGCCGCTCAGTGTTTCTGCCGCTCAGTGTTTCTACCTCTCAGTGTTTCTGCCTCTCAGTGTTTCTGCCTCTCAGTGTTTCTGCCTCTCAGTGTTTCTGCCGCTCAGTGTTTCTGCCTCTCAGTGTTTCTGCCGCTCAGTGTTTCTGCCGCTCAGTGTTTCTACCTCTCAGTGTTTCTGCCTCTCAGTGTTTCTGCCGCTCAGTGTTTCTGCCGCTCAGTGTTTCTGCCTCTCAGTGTTTCTGCCGCTCAGTGTTTCTGCCGCTCAGTGTTTCTACCTCTCAGTGTTTCTGCCTCTCAGTGTTTCTGCCTCTCAGTGTTTCTGCCCCTCAGTGTTTCTGCCTCTCAGTGTTTCTGCCGCTCAGTGTTTTCAGCATCTCAGTGTTTCTGCCGCTCAGTGTTTCTGCCGCTCAGTGTTTCTACCTCTCAGTGTTTCTGCCTCTCAGTGTTTCTGCCTCTCAGTGTTTCTGCCGCTCAGTGTTTCTGCCCCTCAGTGTTTCTGCCGCTCAGTGTTTTCAGCATCTCAGTGTTTCTGCCGCTCAGTGTTTCTGCCGCTCAGTGTTTCTACCTCTCAGTGTTTCTGCCGCTCAGTGTTTCTGCCTCTCAGTGTTTCTGCCTCTCAGTGTTTCTGCCCCTCAGTGTTTCTGCCTCTCAGTGTTTCTGCCTCTCAGTGTTTCTGCCGCTCAGTGTTTTCAGCATCTCAGTGTTTCTGCCGCTCAGTGTTTCTGCCGCTCAGTGTTTCTACCTCTCAGTGTTTCTGCCTCTCAGTGTTTCTGCCTCTCAGTGTTTCTGCCGCTCAGTGTTTCTGCCCCTCAGTGTTTCTGCCTCTCAGTGTTTCTGCCGCTCAGTGTTTTCAGCATCTCAGTGTTTCTGCCGCTCAGTGTTTCTGCCGCTCAGTGTTTCTGCCTCTCAGTGTTTCTGCCTCTCAGTGTTTCTGCCCCTCAGTGTTTCTGCCTCTCAGTGTTTCTGCCTCTCAGTGTTTCTGCCGCTCAGTGTTTCTGCATCTCAGTGTTTCTGCCTCTCAGTGTTTCTGCCGCAGTTTCTGAAACTATTTAAACTGCTGATTCCAATAAATGTTTCAGTAGACAAAGTAGATGCGGAAGTACCATTGTTTATTGAATGGTTATAATAAATCATGGTACATCATGATGATAAATGAAGAAACTCTCGGAGGGAAGGAATCTTCAGACATTTTTCCTTTATGAATTTATAAAGTCCTAACTTGCCCAAATATCCTCATTAATGAGCAGAAAGTCTTTGAAAATCAGAGCATTTGTCAGTGTGAAAACATTAAAGACAGCCGTTTTCCTTTAGTGCTCAAGCACAGATTAATCTCATCACGCTAAGATCAGAGGACCTGCAGGTCTTCATCAGGGCCATAACTGAAGACACGTGACGCTTTACTTTACCATGCAAATAATGCTCTGCACACTCTGATTGTGAAGGTTTATTGATTTTAATAAAGATGACACAAGTATAAATACATGCCATGGATTGGCGTGTAATTGTGTGTGTGTGTCAGTGTGTGTGTGTGTGTGTGTGTGTGTGTGTGTTCAAACCTGAAATCACCTACATTGTGGGGACCAGCCAGCGGTCCCCATGAGGAAAACAGCGTATAAATCATACTAAGTAATGTTTTTTGAAAATGTAAAAATGCAGAAAGTTGTGTGTGATGGGTAGGTTTAGGGATAGGGTTAGTGTAAGGGGACAGAATATACAGTTTGTACAGTATAAAAACCATTACGCCTATGGAGAGTCCCCACAAAGATGTGTGCGCCTGTTTGTGTGTGTGTGTGTGTGTGTGTGTGTGTGTGTGTGTGTGCCTCTTGATGAATGACTCTATGGAGGAAGCAGCTCTTGATGGATCCGTCAGACCAGAGTTTCACTGAGCCCTCAGGAAATTTTCCACTGTTGGTTTTTCCAGTCCAGGTGATTCATGGTGAGGGTGTTAAAGGGTGTGTGTGTGTGTGTGTGTGTTTGAGCAGCTGTTTTACTGCTGAGCTGTGAATAAGTCCACCTCTCAACAAGAGTTAATCCTGCTCTTTGGAAGCCTGTTTGCTCAGCATAAGCTCTCTCAGCTTTCATGTTTTTGTGTTTGTTTCGTTGGCTCTTCCTTAACATTCAGCTGCGGTTCCACCGAGATCTGCCTCTCAGCTCAGGCCTTTACTCAACTAGATATCATGTATCATGTAATTGTTTGCAATATGTTTGTTTAGTACAATTGATGATAAAATAAGTCTTTAAAAATGATCTCATGTATTTATGTGCATTCTGTAATCAGGTGTTTTTGTACGTATAAAGTAGCACCAACAGTGCGTCCGGAGAGTATTCACAGCGCTTCACTTTTTCCACATTTTGTTTTGTTACAGCCTTATTCCAACATGGATTCAATTTATTATTTTCCTCAAAATTCTACAAACAATACCCCATATTGACAACGTGAAAGAAGTTTGTTTAAAATCTTTGCAAATTGATTAAAAATTAAAAATTAAAAAATCACATGTACATAGGTATTCACAGCCTTTGCCATGACACTCAAACTTGAGCTCAGGTTTATCCCGTTTCCACTGATCATCCTTTTGATGTTTCTACGACTGGATTGGAGTCCACCTGTGGTAAATTCAGTTGATTGGACATGATTTGTAAAGACACACACCTGTCTATATAAGGTCCCGCAGTTAACAGTGCATGTCAGAGCACAAACCATGAAGTCCAAGGCATCGTCTGAGGACCTCCGAGACAGGATTGTGTCGAGGCACAGATCTGGGGAAGGGTGCAGAAACATCTCTGCAGCATTGAAGGTCCCCATGAGCACAGTGGCCTCCATCATCCTTAACCGGAAGAAGTGTGGAACCACCCGGACTCTTCCTAGAGCTGAGCGATCGGGGGAGAAGGGCCTCAGTCAGGCAGGAGACCCAGAACCCGATGGCCACTCTGGCAGAGCTCTCTCTGTGGAGAGGAGAACCTTCCGGAAGAACAACCATCTCTCCTAGACGCGTCAGGATGGAGGGAAAGATGAATGTACAGAGACACAAAACCTGCTCCAGAGCTCTGGACCTCAGACTGGGGCGACGGTTCATCTTCCAACAGGACAACGACCCTCAGCACACAGCCGAGATAACACAGGAGTGTCCCGGGACAGCTCTGTGAATGTCCTCGAGTGGCCCACCAGAGCCCAGACTCGAGCCCGATTGAGCATCTCTGGAGAGATCTGAACATGGCTGTGCACCGACGCTCCCCATCCAACCTGATGGAGCTTGAGAGGTTCTGCAAGCAAGAATAGGAGTGTGATGAAACTTGCAGCATCACACTCAGAGCCCTGAGGCTGGACTTGGTGCCGAAGGTGCTTCAACAAGAGCATTGAGCAAAGGCTGTGAATACTTCTGTACCTGTGATTCTTTTCGTTTTTATTTTTAATAAATATGCAAAGATTTCAAACAAGCTTCTTTCACGCTGTCATTATGGGGTATTGTTTGTAGAATTTTGAGGAAAATAATTGATTTTATCCATTTTGGAATAAGGCTGTAACAAAATGTGTAAAAGTGAAGCGCTGTGAATACTCTGCGGACGCACTGTCACTGCATGAGCGGTCGAGGACAGGAGGGCAGAACTGAGATCTGACACGCCATCTAAACAATGGGACACTTATGGTGAAAGACACTGAAAATACATTGAGAATCAATCAACGCAACAATAGAAATGTAGGTAACACTTTACAATCAGGTCTCATTCGTTAGCAGTTAATGCACAAATGGACAATGAGCAATATACTTTTTACAGCATTTATTAATCTTTGTTATGTTATTCCACTGTGGATTAAATAATATGAACATAAAACTTTTGATTTGAAAACTGTATTATTAAATGTTTAAATTAGCATAACTAAATGAAAGCTTATTGTAAAGCGATAAGAGAACGTGTGTAACTCATAAAATAATGTTCAGTTTTATAAAATCTGTTCGTTTTATCTTTTGCCTCTTGTACTGTTGCATAATCAGCATTCATGTAACTAATTCATTTGAAATTTTCATGGAAATCATTTGAAAGTGGTACATTCTCACCATACACTATTATGGATGACCTGGTTTTGTCACACTGATGAATAATGGACATGTAATTGATTTATAAGAACAGAAAGCATGTAAAGAGTGTGTGTTTCAGGTGCTGTGCTGCCTGACCAGACGTTGCCCATTGTTCCTTGAGGATCGAGTGTTTGAGCGGTTCAGCCGGATTAAATATAGCCTTCAGTGCCGGAGCAGCCGAACACGGTTTATATAAGGCTAAACTTCACTGAGAGTAAATATTTGACCTGGCACTGCAGAAATCTCCTCGTGTCGCACCATCAGTGGAGAACCAGGAAAAATCCCAGCTCAAGTTATTCAGTGCTAACGGATGACTAACGCACCTTTTCCCGTTCCACGTCAACGAATCAAGGGGAAGAATGAGAGGATCCCACGCTTGCCATTGTCATGAATATCCCTGAGGATCTGAGTCAGCAGAGACGGGCTGGTGCTGATGGAGGAGTTCCCGCTTCTTAACGTCTGAGGGAATGTGACAGCTGTCAATCACACCGAGCCTCATATTTACACCCTTACGTCCGGCCATACTAGAGGACTCCTGAATAACGGACCACAGACCGATGACACCGTTATTAACACAACATGACCACTTCTGAAAACCTCGCAGATGTGAAAGGGTCTCTTCTGGAAAGTCAAGAGCTCTTTTTATAATACAGAGTGTTTCAAAGCAGCTTTACAGAGATAACGGGAAAATAATGCAACAAAGTTTGTTTCCAGAAGAGAATAGCGTCACAGTTCAGCTTAAGTCAGTTCAGTGGTGCTTCATTTCTGTTGTAAAAGTTATTCATTTAGTTAATTTATATATATATATATATATTTAATATTCACGTCTTTTAACAGTTTTGAAACAAAATAGGCCTACAAACATAATTGTATGCTTATAAGGCATCATGGAGGAACAGTAGTGTGTGCACAGTGGATGGACTGAGGTGTGCTCTCCTCTCTTCAGTGGGACGGCAGCAGCCAGACTTTCTTTACGGTGAACAGCAGCGATGGGTTTTTTTTCACCGAGCGGAAAAGATTAAGCCCGAGGTCCGACCCGACCCGAGTCATTTGCTTATATTTTCGAACCAAACCCGCGGTTCCCGTCGGGTTTTTTGGGCCGACCCGACCCGTTGAGAACTCTAGTTCAGAATACTTGTTCTAAATATAAAAGAATAGCAGAATCCACACCACAACTATTACAATAACAACACAGAGTAACGATATCGTTGAATGATTTTTTCCAGCTGATTGATGATAAAAAACATTGACAGCCACTCTCACAAAATGCTGGATATTATGCGAATGTGAAAACCGTTACATTCCCAAATGCATATTAAACTCACGTCGAATGAAGTTCACTGTGAACTGAGACACTAACACCGGATCATGAGCTGATCGCTTATATGAGAACAGAGCTTTGCTCTGGAACACTTATTTATTTATTTGACTTATTTAATTAACTCACAAACTTTTGCGATTTGGTAAAGGCACTAAGCCATTTTGTGATTTAGATTTTAGTTTGATTGACATGTTTGCCAAAGCAACGTCACTTTACACAACGTTAGAGACCTTTATGTTATTATGAGAAGTGTAAACATATTTTTGGTTCATAATGAAACTGTGGCCGGCAGGACGAGTTATTTAAGTTTGTGGGATGTTATTCTCTGTTTAGTGTGCTTGAGCGCAGTAATGGTGGCATCTGTGACTGCAGTAAGTGTACGGTGGTTTAGAGGACTAGTTTAGAGAAGGGAGGACTGGTTTCAGTCAAGTCACCTTCATTTATATAGCGCTTTTAACAATATAGATTGTTTCAAAGTAGCTTTACAGTGATAATAGGAAATTAAAGTACTGGCTTTACAGCAGCTCTAGAATGTTATTGTAAAGTTAGTTTTGATCATTAGATGTTAACTTAGGGGCCGCTAACACGACACACAGAACACCCTTAACGCGCTCCGCCGCTCACTCGCACAGCAACAGCGTCTGGAGCTCGAGAACGCAAACCTTGAAACGGGTTCCAAAGTGCAAGAGGTGAAAACTTTTGAAAACGTGATCATCTCCGCATAAGCTTCAAAAACGCGAACCTGTGAGAACACTGACTGCGTGCACGTGCATATTACGTGTTTAGTCTATAGGGATGCGCGTTTGAATATATATGTGCGTGTGTCTTTCTTTACAAATTGACCTCAACAAATTACTTGTCTAGCCTTAAAAATTCATAATACAGATTTTTTTGTCGCTTCCACGTATCCATGTCAATCAGAAATATTTTGACAACGTTTTATCTGTACAGAGGTAAAGGGAAGGAGGCCTTCACAGGGACAGACTAGTGACACTTCAGGACTGCGGTGTCGTCGCGTCCAGGCGCAGGTCCTGCATCAGATCTGGAGTGTGTGTGTGTGTCCAGGCGCAGGTCCTGCATCAGATCTGGAGTGTGTGTGTGTGTGTCCAGGCGCAGGTCCTGCATCAGATCTGGAGTGTGTGTGTGTGTGTCCAGGCGCAGGTCCTGCATCAGATCTGGAGTGTGTGTGTGTGTCCAGGCGCAGGTCCTGCATCAGATCTGGAGTGTGTGTGTGTGTCCAGGCGCAGGTCCTGCATCAGATCTGGAGTGTGTGTGTGTGTCCAGGCGCAGGTCCTGCATCAGATCTGGAGTGTGTGTGTGTGTCCAGGCGCAGGTCCTGCATCAGATCTGGAGTGTGTGTGTGTGTCCAGGCGCAGGTCCTGCATCAGATCTGGAGTGTGTGTGTGTGTCCAGGCGCAGGTCCTGCATCAGATCTGGAGTGTGTGTGTGTGTCCAGGCGCAGGTCCTGCATCAGATCTGGAGTGTGTGTGTGTGTCCAGGCGCAGGTCCTGCATCAGATCTGGAGTGTGTGTGTGTGTCCAGGCGCAGGTCCTGCATCAGATCTGGAGTGTGTGTGTGTGTCCAGGCGCAGGTCCTGCATCAGATCTGGAGTGTGTGTGTGTGTCCAGGCGCAGGTCCTGCATCAGATCTGGAGTGTGTGTGTGTGTCCAGGCGCAGGTCCTGCATCAGATCTGGAGTGTGTGTGTGTGTCCAGGCGCAGGTCCTGCATCAGATCTGGAGTGTGTGTGTGTGTGTCCAGGCGCAGGTCCTGCATCAGATCTGGAGTGTGTGTGTGTGTCCAGGCGCAGGTCCTGCATCAGATCTGGAGTGTGTGTGTGTGTCCAGGCGCAGGTCCTGCATCAGATCTGGAGTGTGTGTGTGTGTCCAGGCGCAGGTCCTGCATCAGATCTGGAGTGTGTGTTTGTGTCCAGGCGCAGGTCCTGCATCAGATCTGGAGTGTGTGTGTGTGTCCAGGCGCAGGTCCTGCATCAGATCTGGAGTGTGTGTGTGTGTCCAGGCGCAGTTCCTGCATCAGATCTGGAGTGTGTGTGTGTGTCCAGGCGCAGGTCCTGCATCAGATCTGGAGTGTGTGTGTGTGTCCAGGCGCAGGTCCTGCATCAGATCTGGAGTGTGTGTGTGTGTCAAGGCGCAGGTCCTGCATCAGATCTGGAGTGTGTGTGTCCAGGCGCAGGTCCTGCATCAGATCTGGAGTGTGTGTGTGTGTCCAGGCGCAGGTCCTGCATCAGATCTGGAGTGTGTGTGTGTGTCCAGGCGCAGGTCCTGCATCAGATCTGGAGTGTGTGTGTGTGTCCAGGCGCAGGTCCTGCATCAGATCTGGAGTGTGTGTGTGTGTCCAGGCGCAGGTCCTGCATCAGATCTGGAGTGTGTGTGTGTGTCCAGGCGCAGGTCCTGCATCAGATCTGGAGTGTGTGTGTGTGTCCAGGCGCAGGTCCTGCATCAGATCTGGAGTGTGTGTGTGTGTCCAGGCGCAGGTCCTGCATCAGATCTGGAGTGTGTGTGTGTGTCCAGGCGCAGGTCCTGCATCAGATCTGGAGTGTGTGTGTGTGTGTCCAGGCGCAGGTCCTGCATCAGATCTGGAGTGTGTGTGTGTGTCAAGGCGCAGGTCCTGCATCAAATCTGGAGTGTGTGTGTGTGTCCAGGCGCAGGTCCTGCATCAGATCTGGAGTGTGTGTGTGTGTCCAGGCGCAGGTCCTGCATCAGATCTGGAGTGTGTGTGTGTGTCAAGGCGCAGGTCCTGCATCAGATCTGGAGTGTGTGTGTGTGTCCAGGCGCAGGTCCTGCATCAGATCTGGAGTGTGTGTGTGTGTCCAGGCGCAGGTCCTGCATCAGATCTGGAGTGTGTGTGTGTGTCCAGGCGCAGGTCCTGCATCAGATCTGGAGTGTGTGTGTGTGTCCAGGCGCAGGTCCTGCATCAGATCTGGAGTGTGTGTGTGTGTGTCCAGGCGCAGGTCCTGCATCAGATCTGGAGTGTGTGTGTGTGTCCAGGCGCAGGTCCTGCATCAGATCTGGAGTGTGTGTGTGTGTCAAGGCGCAGGTCCTGCATCAGATCTGGAGTGTGTGTGTCCAGGCGCAGGTCCTGCATCAGATCTGGAGTGTGTGTGTGTGTCCAGGCGCAGGTCCTGCATCAGATCTGGAGTGTGTGTGTGTGTCCAGGCGCAGGTCCTGCATCAGATCTGGAGTGTGTGTGTCCAGGCGCAGGTCCTGCATCAGATCTGGAGTGTGTGTGTGTGTCCAGGCCCAGGTCCTGCATCAGATCTGGAGTGTGTGTGTGTGTCCAGGCGCAGGTCCTGCATCAGATCTGGAGTGTGTGTGTGTGTCCAGGCGCAGGTCCTGCATCAGATCTGGAGTGTGTGTGTGTGTCCAGGCGCAGGTCCTGCATCAGATCTGGAGTGTGTGTGTGTGTCCAGGCGCAGGTCCTGCATCAGATCTGGAGTGTGTGTGTGTGTCCAGGCGCAGGTCCTGCATCAGATCTGGAGTGTGTGTGTGTGTCCAGGCGCAGGTCCTGCATCAGATCTGGAGTGTGTGTGTCCAGGCGCAGGTCCTGCATCAGATCTGGAGTGTGTGTGTGTGTCCAGGCGCAGGTCCTGCATCAGATCTGGAGTGTGTGTGTGTGTGTCCAGGCGCAGGTCCTGCATCAGATCTGGAGTGTGTGTGTGTGTCCAGGCGCAGGTCCTGCATCAGATCTGGAGTGTGTGTGTGTGTGTCCAGGCGCAGGTCCTGCATCAGATCTGGAGTGTGTGTGTGTGTCCAGGCGCAGGTCCTGCATCAGATCTGGAGTGTGTGTGTGTGTCCAGGCGCAGGTCCTGCATCAGATCTGGAGTGTGTGTGTCCAGGCGCAGGTCCTGCATCAGATCTGGAGTGTGTGTGTGTGTCCAGGCGCAGGTCCTGCATTAGATCTGGAGTGTGTGTGTGTGTCCAGGCGCAGGTCCTGCATCAGATCTGGAGTGTGTGTGTGTGTCCAGGCGCAGGTCCTGCATCAGATCTGGAGTGTGTGTGTGTGTCCAGGCGCAGGTCCTGCATCAGATCTGGAGTGTGTGTGTGTGTCCAGGCGCAGGTCCTGCATCAGATCTGGAGTGTGTGTGTGTGTCAAGGCGCAGGTCCTGCATCAGATCTGGAGTGTGTGTGTCCAGGCGCAGGTCCTGCATCAGATCTGGAGTGTGTGTGTGTGTCCAGGCGCAGGTCCTGCATCAGATCTGGAGTGTGTGTGTGTGTCCAGGCGCAGGTCCTGCATCAGATCTGGAGTGTGTGTGTCCAGGCGCAGGTCCTGCATCAGATCTGGAGTGTGTGTGTGTGTCCAGGCGCAGGTCCTGCATCAGATCTGGAGTGTGTGTGTGTGTCCAGGCGCAGGTCCTGCATCAGATCTGGAGTGTGTGTGTGTGTCCAGGCGCAGGTCCTGCATCAGATCTGGAGTGTGTGTGTGTGTGTCCAGGCGCAGGTCCTGCATCAGATCTGGAGTGTGTGTGTGTGTCCAGGCGCAGGTCCTGCATCAGATCTGGAGTGTGTGTGTGTGTGTCCAGGCGCAGGTCCTGCATCAGATCTGGAGTGTGTGTGTGTGTCAAGGCGCAGGTCCTGCATCAGATCTGGAGTGTGTGTGTCCAGGCGCAGGTCCTGCATCAGATCTGGAGTGTGTGTGTGTGTCCAGGCGCAGGTCCTGCATCAGATCTGGAGTGTGTGTGTGTGTCCAGGCGCAGGTCCTGCATCAGATCTGGAGTGTGTGTGTGTGTCCAGGCGCAGGTCCTGCATCAGATCTGGAGTGTGTGTGTGTGTCCAGGCGCAGGTCCTGCATCAGATCTGGAGTGTGTGTGTGTGTCCAGGCGCAGGTCCTGCATCAGATCTGGAGTGTGTGTGTGTGTGTCCAGGCGCAGGTCCTGCATCAGATCTGGAGTGTGTGTGTGTGTCCAGGCGCAGGTCCTGCATCAGATCTGGAGTGTGTGTGTGTGTCCAGGCGCAGGTCCTGCATCAGATCTGGAGTGTGTGTGTGTCCAGGCGCAGGTCCTGCATCAGATCTGGAGTGTGTGTGTGTGTCCAGGCGCAGGTCCTGCATCAGATCTGGATACGGCCTGGATCCGGCGGACTGCGGTAAACCT
Organism: Rhinichthys klamathensis goyatoka; assembly: GCF_029890125.1. Classification (NCBI taxonomy): domain Eukaryota; kingdom Metazoa; phylum Chordata; class Actinopteri; order Cypriniformes; family Leuciscidae; genus Rhinichthys; species Rhinichthys klamathensis. The sequence goes on from NW_026607028.1 coordinate 90,540, forward strand.
CGGGATAAATAGATACACTAATATTAGCGTAGACGCCATCCTTCTTATGATGTAACGAGTACATGTGGAATTATGGGAAGTCTTCCCGGTTCCGGCTGACCTAATCTATGCAGCCTAACATTGAATTATAGAAGTCTATAGTGTGTTATGTGTATGCTAGGTCAAAGAGATGTGTTTTTAGTCTAGCTTTGAACTGACAGAGTGTGTCTGATTCCCGGACAATGTTAGGGAGACTGTTCCAGAGTTTTGGTGCTAAATAGGAAAAGGATCTACCGCCAGCAGTCGATTTTGATATTCTAGGTATTATCAACTGGCCGGAGTTTAGAGATCGCAATAGACGTGAAGGACTATAATGCGTTAAGAGCTCGCTCAAGCACTGGGAGCTAAACCATTTAGTGCTTTGTAAGTAATCAGCAATATTTTAACATTTATACGATCTTTAATAGGGAGCCAATGCAGTGTTGACAGAACCGGGCTAATATGGTCATACTTCCTGGTTCTGGTAAGAACTCGAGCGGCTGCGTTTTGGACCAGCTGTAGTTTGTTTATTAAGCGTGCAGGGCAACCACCCAGTAGAGCATTACAGTAATCTAGCCTTGAGGTCATGAACGCATGAACTAATTGCTCCGCATTCGTCAATGAGAGCATATGGCGTAATTTAGATATATTTTTAAGATGGAAGAATGCGGTTTTACAGATGCTAGACACGTGACTTTCAAATGAAAGATTGCTATCAAAGAGCACACACACACACACACACACACACACACACACACACACACACACACACACACCCACACACAGGTTTTTAACCGACGACGAAGACTTAACAGAGCAGCCATCAAGTGTTAGACAGTATTCTAGGTTATTACGTGAGGAAGTTTTTTGTCCAATAATTAGAATCTCTGTTTTTTCAGAATTAAGTAGTAGGAAATTACTAGTCGTCCAGTTTTATATCAGCTATGCATTCCGTTAATTTTGTGAATTGGTAAAGTTTCATCAGGACGTGAAGAAATATACAGCTGAGTATCATCAGCATAACAGTGAAAACTAATGCCATGCTTCGTAATGATATCTCCTAATGGTAGCATGTACTGTGTGTGTGTGTCTCTGTGTGTGTGTGTGTGTGTGTGATAGAGAGAGTGTGTGTGTGTGTGTAGCATGTACAGAGTGAACAGCAACGGTCCTAGTACTGAGCCTTGTGGTACGCCATACTGAACTTGTGATCGATAAGACATCTCTTCATTTACTGCTACAAACTGATAACGGTCAGTTAAGTATGATTTAAACCATGCTAATGCAACTCCACTAATGCCAACATAATTTTCGAGTCTATTTAAAAGAATGTTGTGGTCAATAGTATCAAATGCAGCACTAAGATCAAGTAACACTAATAGAGAAATACAACCACGATCGGATGATAAGAGCAAATCATGTGTGACTTTGATGAGAGCAGTCTCAGTGCTATGGTACGGTCTGAATCCTGAAATCCTCGCAGATATCATTTCTTTCTAGAAAGGAACACAGTGGTGAGGATACTGCCTTTTCTAGTATCTTTGACAGAAAAGGCAGATTCGAGATCGGCCTGTAATCGACTAATTCTGTAGGATCAAGTCAGGAATTAATGATATTGAGAAGAGGATCTATGACCTCTGGAAGCATCTCTTTCAGTAGCTTAGTCGGTATAGGGTCTAACATACATGTTGTTGATTAGATGATTTAACAAGTTTAGACAATTCTTCCTCTTCTATAACACTGAATTAATCTAATTTTTCCTCTGGGAGACTACAATGCTAGCCTGGTTAAAACCAGACCATTCTCAGTTGTAACTGAGTTATGGTCTGGCAAAGCGTCATAGACAAATCATTTCCAGAGGGGCGTCACCAAAGGCCGTGGCGGATAGACCTAAACCCAATCAGAGCGATGAAGGAGATGACGTATGCAGAGCGGCGGAGACACATCTCCGAGTGTTGTTCTTTGCTCGCTTTTTAACAAAAAGGAAACATTCTAATGGCTTAAAACAGACGCAATAGCTGATTGGAACGAGTGATGTTCGACGGCGGCATCCATCTTTGTAATGTAGGCTACAAAATCTGCTTCAAAATCCCAGCGCTGTCGTCATCGTGTAAAGCCCGCCCCAACGTTTCTGATTGGTGTCGCGATTTCGACGGATTGGAAATGGGGTTGAATGAGCTCTTTGCCAGACTAACTTTCAGAGCAAATCTAAATTTGCCGGAAGTTGTCTGGGTTTTCTGTACTGTAGTGGACGGTTGCAAAGTTATAATTTTCTCCCTAATATTATCAATCTTGTAAGTAAAGAAGTTCATAAAGTCATTACTGTTGTGCTGCTTGGAAACGTCTGGGCTTGAAGCTTTATTTCTCATTAATTTAGCCACTGTTTCAAATAAATACCTCGGGTTTTTTTTAGTTTTCTTCTAGGAGGTTTGAAAAAATAAGCAGATCTAGTAGTTTTTAAGGCCTTTCTGTACGCAATCGTGCTCTCTTTCCAAAAAATAAGAAAAAAAGTCTAGTTTTTTTTTCTTCCAGTTGCGCTCCATTTTTCTGGCTGCTCTCTTAAGGACTATTTTCTTTAATCTTCTTTAAGCGCAACGGAGCAACTGTGTCTAAAGTGCTGGAAAAGAGAGTCAAGTTCTTCTAAGCTATCCGGGATGCTGAGATGATGAAACTGATCAGGAAGATTATTAATAAAGCAATCTTTAGTGGCAGAAGTGATAGGTCTAACATATTTGTAACACAGAGTCGGCATTGCAGCCTTGGCTAAATGAAGTTTGCACGAGACTAGATAATGATCTGAGATGTCATCGCTCTGCTGCAGTATTTCATTGACATCAACATTGATTCCATGTGATAATATTCGATCTAAAGAACTTGGATCTTAGAGGACTCCGTATTTCACCATTCTCAGACCTGCTGGTGTTCAGCGGACGGCTTTCTTCCACCATCACATCAGCCTGTGTTGAACAGACCTGGAATCACCAGGGTCACACAGGCAAATATTTACCTATCTTGGCCCAGGAAGAGGCTCTCGAATGGCACCTGTTTGCCAGATGTGTCCAGGAGCCGCTTTATGCCGTCTTTGTTCTCCGAACGAGTCGAATGGCTGTTTATATTTCCCTTTTGCCTCTTTCAGAAGAACTCAGACATGATGCCGAACCCTTGGACCAAATGTGTCTGTACATGATGATCTTTTTGACATGGTTCTAATTGAAAACTTTACACGTTCAAGAAGAGTTTCCATATGCTCTGCTCTGAACAGATGAGTCTCCCTGAAGCTTCTGATCTCTGAACTTCATGCTTTGGCAGTTGATTGTTGATCTGAGAACTTCTCTTATTCACTCTTGGTCTTCCTTGTTCAATCCTCCTCATCAGTATCAGGCAGATTCATTCATGAAGTCCTTTCACAGGATCTGTTCTCTTGTTCTCCTCTCGATAGTAATCGCACCGAACAACAACTACAGCAGTTATACGCTTGGACACACACAGACTTCAGTCGTCTGTCTGTGGTTTCAGTTTCATGTGGATTACTATCATGGACCTTCAACCCATCAGCCTTACATACAAGGACAAACTCTGGGAAGCAAACAGGAGTGTAATGTACTCCTGACACATACTGCTCCAGGTGGTAAAAGTGTTTATAAGTATCTTTGATCATGGGTTTAATATCAGTCTTTATTGGTGTAATATGTTTTATTGATGGAGCAGTTGTGATGTAGATGGCTTTTCCGTGTCTCTTGTCTTCCAGTGGCGATCAGTCAGATATGCTGTTAGTCTCATTTGTGTCCATAACACTGTATCCGGGCAACATGAGTGAATTACACAGCTGGCCTTTACATTCAGCACTCTCATTAAACTATCACATGATTTCTCAAACTATCACCAGAAACACATGTGACCGCATCAATGTTTTTAATTAGGACTTGCAACAGCTGCTGATAGAACAGCAAAGGCGACCAGAAGTAAATCGCTTACTGCCGTAGCCGAAGAACGCAAAAGTCACTAAGTAACAATAAGGAGGATGGCATAACGGGTCATTTAAAGAGCCCTTAATTATGATTTCACTGTTCCTGAACATTATAATCTCAGCGTTCGTCTGTGCGCTGCACATTTTACTGAGAACAGCTTCCAGAATAGAGTACAGTGCAGGCTATACGCACAAAAGTATGTCTCGTTGTGTATTAACAGTGCCAGTTATAAGCTTTATGTAGTTGCTATGATCGCTGTGATGTAAATGAAGGGCAAAGCTTTGCCTCCAGTAGCCTGCTAGTGCTAACATTACAGTATTGATCTAGTGTTTACTGGAGCTTTTGTAAGACTGTTCACCGCCCCTTAGGAATTATCCAGGATTTTGTGATTACTGTTTGTATTAACATAGTTTTACGACAAATATGATTAAATGGTGGATGAAAAAAAACATACCAGTGAAACGTTCAGCACCGTTCAGCACGAGCCTCTTGTTCGTTGACATTTTCAGGGTCTTAATTGACCGTTCGCAAGCCCCTCCCACAAAACGGCCATTGTCCAATCACACAACATAGCAACCGTTACTATGTGAGCAGGTCCGTCAAGCATTGACTCCAAGCAAGATGGTGAAGCGGTGCGCCCACGGCGTTTGTTAGTCGGACACTAGGTACCCCGAGAGATTGTCTGGAGGAGTTGTGTTCTTTCCGTTTCCAAAGCCGAAAACACAAAGTGAGCGGTGCCTACAATGGATAAAAACAGTGTGGACGGCCCCACTCCCAGTTACATGTGTCGAACATGGTTAACTCGCGTGCAGCGTGCGTGAGACTGAGACACTGAGATTAGTCAAAGAAACATGGAGAAAGCAGATCAAGAGGATCCACAAAGGAATTACGTTTTCTAAAGGGTTGTTGTTAACATGATATTCTCGGGGGGAAATGAGCAGCAGTCAACTAGCAGTGCAGCAGACTACAGATTAGAGGAGTGCACGCTCGCAACGGGGAAAGAGCATGAAGCTTATTTGACAACATCAGTTCATATATCAATATCGTAACGAATAGAAATAACCTTAAATGATGTATGGTTATCTGCATATTTCCGTCTCTTATGTATAGTTATATTTTGAACACGAAAATCGCATTCAGCATGACACGCAAGCGGTTGCCGTGGTAATGAACAACCTGCTTGTTAAAGCGAATAATCCTGTATCTGAGGCAAAATTACTAAATATGCAGCGCGAGTTATATATTTTTAACTCCAAACATTAGCCACTGAACCAGCTTATAAAATCTTCTTCAAGGCTGTGCTGGTTGCATTTGAGGTACAGGTCATGGGGTTTCTCAGATTTCGCTTGAGACCTGGTAAGCATTCGCCTCGATAGTAGTTGTGTCTCCTTCATTGCGTATTTTTATATTTTGAATATATCCCTCCACTGCATACTGTAACCCCTTGTGCCTCGATCTGGAGGATATCGCGGAAGTATTGCTCCAAAAAAGGGTCACTGACACGCACGGGTATACCTCTTCCCGTCATGGCAATCTGTCGCGCTGGTCGTGTTTGACCATTTGTTCGACGGGCGTAGTAACAATAACTAGGTGGCGTGGCTTTTGCGAACGGTCAATTGGGCTCGGTTTGAAATGGTTTGAAATTGACACCATCGTTAGTGTTTACATCTGTGTAGAGCTTCCGGATATACAACACACTGGGCCAACTGACCAATCACAGCGCACTGGCCCAGCTGACCAATCACACTACACTGGGCCAGCTGACCAATCACAGCACACTGAGCCAGCTGACCAATCACAGCGCACTGGGCCAGCTGACCAATCACAGCGCATTGGGCCAGCTGACCAATCACACTACACTGGGCCAGCTGACCAATCACAGCGCACTGGGCCAGCTGACCAATCACAGCGAACTGGCCCAGCTGACCAATCACACTACACTGGGCCAGCTGACCAATCACAGCACACTGAGCCAGCTGACCAATCACAGCGCACTGGGCCAGCTGACCAATCACAGCGCACTGGGCCAGCTGACCAATCACAGCGCATTGGGCCAGCTGACCAATCACACTACACTGGGCCAGCTGACCAATCATAGCGCACTGGGCCAGCTGACCAATCACAGCGCACTGGGCCAGCTGACCAATCACAGCGCACTGGGCCAGCTGACCAATCACAGCGCATTGGGCCAGCTGACCAATCACACTACACTGGGCCAGCTGACCAATCACAGCGCACTGGGCCAGCTGACCAATCACAGCGCACTGGGCCAGCTGACCAATCACAGCGCACTGGGCCAGCTGACCAATCACAGCACACTGGGCCAGCTGACCAATCACAGCGCACTGGGCCAGCTGACCAATCACACTTCACTGGGCCAGCTGACCAATCACAGCACACTGGGCCAGCTGACCAATCACAGCACACTGGGCCAGCTGACCAATCAGCACACTGGGCCAGCTGACCAATCACAGCACACTGGGCCAGCTGACCAATCAGCACACTGGGCCAGCTGACCAATCACAGCACACTGGGCCAGCTGACCAATCACAGCACACTGGGCCAGCTGACCAATCACACTACACTGGGCCAGCTGACCAATCACAGCACACTGGGCCAGCTGACCAATCACAGCACACTGGGCCAGCTGACCAATCACACTACACTGGGCCAGCTGACCAATCACAGCACACTGGGCCAGCTGACCAATCACAGCACACTGGGCCAGCTGACCAATCACAGCGCACTGGGCCATCTGACCAATCACACTGCACTGGGCCAGCTGACCAATCACAGCGCACTGGGCCAGCTGACCAATCACACTACACTGGGCCAGCTGACCAATCACAGCACACTGGGCCAGCTGACCAATCAGCACACTGGGCCAGCTGACCAATCACAGCACACTGGGCCAGCTGACCAATCACACTACACTGGGCCAGCTGACCAATCACAGCACACTGGGCCAGCTGACCAATCACACTGCACTGGGCCAGCTGACCAATCACAGCGCACTGGGCCAGCTGACCAATCACACTACACTGGGCCAGCTGACCAATCACAGCACGCTGGGCCAGCTGACCAATCAGCACACTGGGCCAGCTGACCAATCACAGCACACTGGGCCAGCTGACCAATCACAGCGCACTGTGCCAGCTGACCAATCACAGCACACTGGGCCAGCTGACCAATCACAGCACACTGGGCCAGCTGACCAATCACACTACACTGGGCCAGCTGACCAATCACAGCACACTGGGCCAGCTGACCAATCACACTACATTGGGCCAGCTGACCAATCACAGCACACTGGGCCAGCTGACCAATCACAGCACACTAGGCCAGCTGACCAATCACAGCAAATTTTGTATATCAGAAGGAAGGGCACACAGTGACGGATCATGTGAAGCACGTTCAGATGGATGTCAGTAACAGTTTAGCATCTCTCCTGCAGGAGTCAGAAGCCGCTGGTGTGTCCGCTGGCCGATCCTCACACAGGAGTGCCAGCAGAGCCGGTGTGGACTCGCCTGGAGCAATTGTGGACTCGCAGACGGAGGTGGACCGTGTTCCCGCTGCGCTGACCAGCACCCTGCAGCACATCATCTCACAGCTGGATGTGCTCACACAGGTAACACCAATACTCTCTTCTTAATCCCTCTGATGCTCACACAGGTAACACCAATACTCTCTGCATAATCCCTCTCAATCTGACTCAATCTGTTATCTCAGTCGGACTCTAAAATTCCTTGCGCACATTAGTGTTAGTTTAGTTAAGGAAAACTATGAGAAAATGTTTTCAGCGACAACCTTTTTTCCATGACTAAAGGCCCATTCACACCAAGAACGATAACGATTCAGATATGGTTCTAAAAATCTTTCTAAATATAAAAGAATATCAGAGCCCACACCACAACTATACCGGGAACGATCCGGTCCGCTTTTCTCCTGATTCTGTGTATATCTGTATGATAGTGGAGAGGAAAAGACTTTATAATAGATAAGCTCTTATCCAGAAGCAGCAGTTTCCATCGCAGGAGAGCCTTCTTCTGCCCTGGTGCTGTTCTCCTGCATGTCGAGACGCTTCTCTCCGTCTGGGAGCATTTATCCCGATCCCGTCTGGGAGCGCGTTTATCCCGATCCCCTCTGGGAGCGTTTAAGCGTTTATCCCGATCCTGTCTGGGAGCCTTTAAGCGTTTATCCCGATCCTGTCTGGGAGCGCGTTTATCCCGATCCCGTCTGGGAGCGCGTTTATCCCGATCCCGTCTGGGAGCGCGTTTATCCCGATCCCGTCTGGGAGCGCGTTTATCCCGATCCCCTCTGGGAGCGTTTATCCCGATCCTGTCTGGGAGCGCGTTTATCCCGATCCCGTCTGGGAGCGCGTTTATCCCTATCCCGTCTGGGAGCGTTTGTCCCGATCCCCTCTGGGAGCGTTTATCCCGATCCTGTCTGGGAGCGCGTTTATCCCGATCCCGTCTGGGAGCGCGTTTATCCCAATCCCGTCTGGGAGCGCGTTTATCCCGATCCCGTCTGGGAGCGTTTATCCCTATCCAGTCTGGGAGCGTGTTTATCCTGATCCCGTCTGGGAGCGCGTTTATCCCTATCCCGTCTGGGAGCGTTTATCCCGATCCCGTCTGGGAGCGTGTTTATCCCGATCCCGTCTGGGAGCGCGTTTATCCCGATCCCGTCTGGGAGCGCATTTATCCCGATCCCGTCTGGGAGCGCATTTATCCCGATCCCGTCTGGGAGCGTTTATCCCGATCCTGTCTCCCGATCCCGTCTGGGAGCGTTCATCCCGATCCCGTCTGGGAGCAAGTTTATCCCGATCCCGTCTGGGAGCGTTTATCCCCGATCCCGTCTGGGAGCGTGTTTATCCCGATCCCGTCTGGGAGCGTTTATCCCGATCCCGTCTCCGTATCCCGTCTGGGAACTTTTATCCCGATCCCGTCTCTCTATCCCGTCTGGGAGCGTTTATCCCTATCCCGTCTGGGAGCGTTTATCCCGATCCCGTCTGGGAGCGCGTTTATCCCAATCCCGTCTGGGAGCGTTTATCCCGATCCCGTCTGGGAGCTTTATCCCGATCCCGTCTGGGAGCGCATTTATCCCGATCCCGTCTGGGAGCGCATTTATCCCGATCCCGTCTGGGAGCGTTTATCCCGATCCCGTCTGGGAGCGCATTTATCCCGATCCCGTCTGGGAGCGTTTATCCCGATCCCGTCTGGGAGCGCATTTATCCCAATCCCGTCTGGGAGCGTTTATCCCGATCCTGTCTCCCGATCCCGTCTGGGAGCGTGTTTATCCCGATCCCGTCTGGGAGCGTTTATCCCCAATCCCGTCTGGGAGCGCGTTTATCCCGATCCCGTCTGGGAGCGTGTTTATCCCGATCCCGTCTGGGAGCGTTTATCCCGTCTCCGTATCCCGTCTGGGAGCGTTAATCCCGATCCAGTCTCTCTATCCCGTCTGGGAGCGCGTTTATCCTGATTCCGATCCCGTCTGGGAGCGCGTTTATCCTGATCCCATTCCCGTCTGGGAGCGTTTATCCCGATCCCCGTCCGTATGCAGGGAACGCTGAGCTTCACACGCAGATATAGCAGTGTGTGCGCTGATCAGGACACAGCCTTGATTCATGATCCCGTTCGGTTAGATCTGACCGAAGCAGCCGGTGTTTGGTGCTCGTGTGATCATCAGATCTCTACAGTTGTGCTGTAATCCTATAAATCTGTAGTTTGACGCGCTGCATGTTTCAGAGTAAAGCTCAGCACTGCTCATTTCAGTCCAGATCACAGTTAATGCTTCTCTGTAAGCGTTCGAGTCGCTTATCATTTACACAACGTGTGTCCATCATCTGCCCAAACTCCTCATGAGAATCAGTTATGAATCTGTTGTTGTCGACAAAGAGGAGCGTTAAAAATTAATAAAGCTCAATGTTTTAATGTTTGAAAGCAAAGAAATTAAGACAACCGTAGTATTGTAATTATACTGTTGTTGTTTTAAATAAAATAATAATAATAATGATAATAATTATTAACATTGTTAATATTAATAATAACAACAATTCTATTAATAATTTATTTTTAATATTAAATAATAATATAATTTATAACATATATTGTATTATAGTATAATATTTTATTATCATAATTATTAAATACTTGATTTTTTTATTTTAGATTACATAGTATGTAATAGAAGATATATATTTTTTAATTTGATAAAATATTTTTATTATAATAATTACTGGGGGTTGGGCTTTTTTGTATTTAGCTGATCACATGCCTGACTTACAATTTAAAATATCTGTTTTTTATGTGAATATATAGTAAAGTGTAATTTATTCCTGTGATCAAAGCTGATTTTCAGCATCATTACTCCAGTCTTCAGTGTCACATGATCCTTCAGAAATCATCAAAATAGCATCAAAATAGTATAAATTTCTTTCAATAAAAATCTTTCCAGCCCCAATCTTTTAATCAGTAGTGTATAAATCAGTGTATTTATTTTATTTATTTATTTATGTTATTCTCGAGAAAATCGTTAGTCAAATAATCTGCTCAGCATCTAAAACAGCGTTCCTATCAGTGTGTGTGTGTGTGTGTGTGTGTGTGTGTGTGTGGACCGTATAGGGAAAATATAATCCATAAATGGAGGATAGGACCTCTTTAACATCCATTCACATGATACACTTTATACACACAAGGATAGTTCAAATAGATTCAGTTTTTCTGCTATACAAGTGAAGGTTGTGTGTTTTATTTTTCCTCCTTTATTATTATTTATATATTATTATATATTTTCCCCAACATTTTTAACATTTCATTTTGACCCTTGAGTCCAGCAACTGATGTTTGCTCAAAATGACATGAATATCTCCTGAGTCATCGTTTGATCCTGATGTTAAAGCTAAACACGTATATCTGTGAGTGTTGAAGCCCGTCTGATGCTCAGTGCGAACACAGATCCAGTGGCGGAAGAACCCAATGAATAATTCACATCTGAACCTGAAGCGGGGGAATGTGCTGACACACACACACACACACTCCCAGCCCGTATCACTGCCCATTACAGATGTTAGTATGGGGACTGGGAGCAGTTTTAATAGTTCAGTGTGTTACAGTGACGGGTTTCCCAGCCGTTACGACAAACACTGTAACATCAAGTCCAACTCAACTAGACTGACAAACAAAAAAGAAATGTTGAGTAAATTCCAAGCTCAATAGCAGCCGGATTGTGACCAGTGCTTCTGTAAACAACATGAATCTTGTATATTAGATGAGGATTAGTCGTCCGTGACCTTCAGCGCGGTGTCACTGATACCCAGAGCTCAGGCGCTCGAGAGACTCTTCTTCTATCGATCTGAAAAGCACACTAGCGGAGGACAGAAAGCTAAACCCTTTCCCTCCTGCAGATGTTATCGCGCGCAGAAAGCTGTGTACGGGTCTGATCCTCGGCCTTAAAGGAACCAGGGAGACTCTGAGCAGAAGAGCTGTGGAAGAATGATCAGAAATAACTACAGCCGTCATTAGCATTGCAGGGATTAGCCTCATGCTGATTCAAACTATATAAGACCGACCGAAGTTAGATCTGCAGTTCGATCTTTCACAGATCTCAGGAGAGTAGCTGCATTCACACTAAATTCAAATTCTGTCCATCAAATTTGCTTAAGATGAACAAGAATAGCGGCTTTCGCACCGGAGGATCCTCTTCATCACCTCTTCATCGCTCCTAGAACTACTGGCGGAAGTTCCCGGATGTCGGCGCGTTCGCACCGCAGGAACTAGGAACTATTTTAGTTCTAGGAACTCCTTTTGGAGGAACTAAATTACTCCTCCTCCAGAGTCTGTCTAAGATACAGGAACTACAGTGACTTTAGTGTTCTCTGATTGGCCGAACGCACACGAAACGCCAGCACCTGCCATTATTAAAAAGCAGTGTAAACGCAAAGATTATAGCCTATATATTTACTCCAGAAACTAACTCTACGAACATGTAAAACAGTGATAGATGGAGCTCTCACCCTTTACGCTGAGGAGAAAATCCAACACAGCTTTGAGGGACAGAGAGAAACATGATTATGTATTTCTGCTCAGCAACACTGGACATCAACCGCACGGCAAACGCTAATAACTGTATTACTGTCTACTTTCTATGTATAACAGTTCTTTCTAATGAGGTATTCGACAGGACTGTTAGACAGATCATAAACTAATAAACAGGAGAATGCGAGCACTGTGAGCTCAGTCGTTCTCAGCGCCGTCATAGTAAACGTCACAGCACAAGCGAGTCTCACGACATTTAGAGTTCCTGAAGAGCGAACGCAACCAGGAAACGCTCCTAGAGGAACCATCAGTTCTCGGGGAACCACACTGGTGGATAGTTCCTGTAACTGAGTTCCTAGAGCTATCCGGTGCGGAAGCCCCTGTTGTCTGCTGTTGGTGTTTGTGTTTTATATCCAGGGCTGGATTCCCCTCATATTGTGATGCAGGCAAAAGAAGTGTTTACGCCCCGAAGCTCCCTGTCCCGTCCAAGACACTGTCCCGCCGCCAGAACCTCATATGACCACAACTGATACTTACCAGATATGTAAAAAAAACACTGTAATTTAAAATCCCCCTGTAGTCGATCATTTTATCCCTTAAAACTCATCTTTGATCACCAGTGACATATTTAAATGTTTTTTCCTTGAAAACAAATGTCTTCATGCCTGAAAATATCTTGACTGTAACTCGACACCCTTGCCTCATTTAGTATGCAGGCTGTGTGGCGCGCACCCTGACCGCACCCTGACAGTGCTACGCAGTGGGCTGTGTGGCGCGCGCACCCTGACAGTGCTACGCCTTGGACTGTGTGGCACCCTGACAGTGCTACGCCGTGGGCTGTGTGGCGCACGCACCCTGACAGTGCTACGCCGTGGGCTGTGTGGCACGCGCACCCTGACAGTGCTACGCCTTGGGCTGTGTGGCACCCTGACAGTGCTACGCTGTGGGCTGTGTGGCGCACGCACCCTGACAGTGCTACGCCTTGGGCTGTGTGGCACGCGCACCCTGACAGTGCTACGCCTTGGGCTGTGTGGCACGCGCACCCTGACAGTGCTACGCCTTGGACTGTGTGGCACCCTGACAGTGCTACGCCGTGGGCTGTGTGGCGCACGCACCCTGACAGTGCTACGCCGTGGGCTGTGTGGCACGCGCACCCTGACAGTGCTACGCCTTGGGCTGTGTGGCACCCTGACAGTGCTACGCTGTGGGCTGTGTGGCGCACGCACCCTGACAGTGCTACGCCGTGGGCTGTGTGGCGCGCGCACCCTGACAGTGCTACGCCTTGGGCTGTGTGGCGCGCGCACCCTGACAGTGCTATGCCGTGGCCTGTGTGGTACGCGCACCCTGACAGTGCTATGCCGTGGCCTGTGTGGTACGCGCACCCTGACAGTGCTACGCCTTGGGCTGTGTGGCGCACGCACCCTGACAGTGCTACGCCTTGGACTGTGTGGCACCCTGACAGTGCTACGCCTTGGACTGTGTGGCACCCTGACAGTGCTACGCCGTGGGCTGTGTGGCGCGCGCACCCTGACAGTGCTACGCCGTGGGCTGTGTGGCGCGCGCACCCTGACAGTGCTACGCCGTGGGCTGTGTGGCGCGCGCACCCTGACAGTGCTACGCCGTGGGCTGTGTGGCGCGCGCACCCTGACAGTGCTACGCCGTGGGCTGTGTGGCGCAGGCACCCTGACAGTGCTACGCCTTGGACTGTGTGGCACCCTGACAGTGCTACGCCGTGGGCTGTGTGGCGCGCGCACCCTGACAGTGCTACGCCGTGGGCTGTGTGGCGCGCGCACCCTGACAGTGCTACGCCGTGGGCTGTGTGGCGCACGCACCCTGACAGTGCTACGCCTTGGACTGTGTGGCGCACGCACCCTGACAGTGCTACGCCTTGGACTGTGTGGCGCACGCACCCTGACAGTGCTACGCCGTGGGCTGTGTGGCGCGCGCACCCTGACAGTGCTACGCCGTGGGCTGTGTGGCGCACGCACCCTGACAGTGCTACGCCGTGGGCTGTGTGGCGCGCGCACCCTGACAGTGCTACGCCGTGGGCTGTGTGGCGCACGCACCCTGACAGTGCTACGCCTTGGGCTGTGTGGCGCGCGCACCCTGACAGTGCTATGCCGTGGCCTGTGTGGTACGCGCACCCTGACAGTGCTACGCCGTGGGTGTGTGGCACCCTGACAGTGCTACGCCTTGGGCTGTGTGGCGCGCGCACCCTGACAGTGCTACGCCGTGGGCTGTGTGGCGCGCGCACCCTGACAGTGCTACGCCTTGGGCTGTGTGGCGCGCGCACCCTGACAGTGCTATGCCGTGGCCTGTGTGGTACGCGCACCCTGACAGTGCTATGCCGTGGCCTGTGTGGTACGCGCACCCTGACAGTGCTACGCCTTGCGCTGTGTGGCGCACGCACCCTGACAGTGCTACGCCTTGGACTGTGTGGCACCCTGACAGTGCTACGCGGTGGGCTGTGTGGCGCGCGCACCCTGACAGTGCTACGCCTTGGGCTGTGTGGCGCACGCACCCTGACAGTGCTACGCCGTGGGCTGTGTGGCGCGCGCACCCTGACAGTGCTACGCCGTGGGCTGTGTGGCACCCTGACAGTGCTACGCGGTGGCCTGTGTGGCGCGCGCACCCTGACAGTGCTACGCCTTGGGCTGTGTGGCGCACGCACCCTGACAGTGCTACGCCGTGGGCTGTGTGGCGCGCGCACCCTGACAGTGCTACGCCTTGGGCTGTGTGGCGCGCGCACCCTGACAGTGCTACGCCGTGGGCTGTGTGGCGCGCGCACCCTGACAGTGCTACGCCGTGGGCTGTGTGGCGCGCGCACCCTGACAGTGCTACGCCGTGGGCTGTGTGGCGCGCCACACACCCTTTACGTAACAACGCGCCAGTCTATGCGGACGCAAGCGCTGTGATTGGCCTGCTAGAGCCCCTCCCTAGGGGTTAGAGCTGTGATTGGCCCGCTAGAGCCCCTCCCTCGCCGTGGGCTGTGTGGCGCGCGCACCCTGACAGTGCTACGCCTTGGGCTGTGTGGCGCGCGCACCCTGACAGTGCTACGCCGTGGGCTGTGTGGCGCGCGCACCCTGACAGTGCTACGCCGTGGGCTGTGTGGCGCGCGCACCCTGACAGTGCTACGCCTTGGGCTGTGTGGCGCGCGCACCCTGACAGTGCTACGCCTTGGGCTGTGTGGCGCGCGCACCCTGACAGTGCTACGCCTTGGGCTGTGTGGTGCGCGCACCCTTACGTAACAACGCGCCAGTCTATGCGGACGCAAGCGCTGTGATTGGCCCGCTAGAGCCCCTCCCTCGGGGTTCGCACGCTCCCTCTGCATGTGTATTTGCACATCAACGTGGCGACGGCGCAGAAGTAGCAGCCTTAAGACGCTCTTCTCCACTCAAACACATCAAACATTAGCCTTTATATATAGTGTTATTTGAGTAAAGAAAACGCTGTACTTATTTAAAGAACCAGTTCTTTCTTTATCCTTACATTGCAAACAATCAGAGACGCTCCAAACTCTGCGTGGACTTCCCTCATGATAGAGGGGGGTGGAGTTATGAGGTTTAGTCACAAGCTCTTGTCAAACTTTTCATTGGTTAAATATATGCAAAACACACAGACAGACGTAAAGGGTGACCAATAGTAATGATTTACAAGCTTCTGCCCGACAGCAACATTATAGTTTTATTCTGACCAGCCCTGCCCCGATCAAGCGTACACTGGTGTCTCCATATATTCCTGAGGGGTCGCTGGTGTTCTCTTCAAGAGCGGGACTCTTTCCCTCTATAGATGTTCCTTCCACAACAATCTAGTGCACTTCTTTATAAACAGTTTTGTATGTTAAAGTCTCTTCAGGGTTGCAGTGTGTGTGTGTGTGTGATAGGGTTGCAGTGTGTGTGGGGGTTAGGTTAGTGTGTGTGTGTGTGTGTGTGTGTGTGTGTGTGTGTGTGTGTGTGTGTGTGTGTGTGTGTGTGTGTGTGTGAGCACGCAACAGCACCCGTCGTAACTGCCGTCGTAAATGTAGAGAATTTTCTGACATGATTCTACGTACAGCACTTCTTGTTATGTGTTTGATAACATCTATCAAAGTAGCCTTTAAGCAGGCGATACAAAGTGGTAAAATTTACAAACACCGCCGGCAAGTCCTTAACTCTACCCCAGAACATCTACCGTCGGCCTGCAATATTCTATCAACAGAGTTCACGGATTATGAACGATTGCTGACAAAAAATGAATGGATACATTTCCAGTATCATGAAAGACAATTTAGGAAAGGCCTGGATACTAAGTGATTAGAAGAAAAACAAAACTTTGTACTCACCGGAGATTTCAGGAAGTGGTCAAAATTGTTTACAGTTCTCAACGGGGCTTTCTTCAAAACCGGAATATTTTCCACAAACCGCACAGATGGAGGACAACTTGGACTACCCTTACTCAAGTATGTAGTGCGGATTTTAAGGACTTTGCCACTGGATGATAATGCGCGATCTAAATCGGGCCCTGTTGCAAATCCGGCCGATTGGATTGAAAAACAACTGCGGTACCTGCGGGAGGTGATACAACCAGCGATTGCGTCTGCCACACGACAGCATCAGAGAAATCCTCAAAAGGTAGGAAAAAACAAACTGACCTATCTATGGCAGCATCGTAGATCAAATGCGATTGACATTATCCTTAATGACTGCATGTTTCCCATGCCATCGTCAGATCCTGGTAACACTGAGCAAGTGTACAAATATTATCTGAAAAAATGCCAGTCTGATCCTACTACTATCACGCTTGAATTACCGCCTTGGAATGTTGACCTAGAAAACATCATAACTGAGTTGTCGCCACCTACATCGGCGTTTACAATAGAAGAGATTGAGAAAGTAATTGTAAATCTGTTACTTATGAGAATCTTAAAGCAACACGGCAAACATCTTGCTATATACTGAAAAGCATATTTAACACCTGTATGATTAATGGTAAAATCGCTAGTTCATGGAAGGGAGCACTCATTCACAGAATACCGAAGAAATACAATGTACCAGAAGATCCCTCAACATGGAGCGACATTTCTCTATTGCCATCTGTATACAAAGTCTTTATGAAGTGCCTTCTTTCAAGAATATTACCTTGGCTGGTTGATACTGGAATTCTGTCTAACAAACAAAAAGCTTACATTGAGCGACAAGGCATGAATGAGCATGTTTTTTGCTTAAAAACTGCCATTGATGATTTTAAGCACGAATCTTCTAAGCTATTCATTGTCTTTCTTGACTTCAGAGATGCCTTTGGCACATTGCCTCATAGAGTCATGATTGGAGCATTGGAAGAGATACAGCTCCCTAAGATCTATGTGGACATAATAAAAGATATATATCGTGATTCCTACCTACAAGTGATCTGTGGAAAAGACCTCACCAGACTAATACCACTGGAGGTAGGAATCAAAACTGGTTGTCCATGGAGTGCTGTAAACTTTATCATTGCAATAAATCAATGGCTAAAATGGCTCTGTGCACATGCCCCACCCCACGTGCTGTCACCCAACCCAGTCCAGGGCTATGCTGATGATGTGGTCGTCGCATCCCGAGATGAAGGCGTGATCAAAAACATGCTGTCATGCACTGACAGATTCCTGACGTGGTCTGGCCTACAAGTGAAGCACAGTAAATGTGCAGTCTTCTATGAGAGGAGGCGCGGTGCAACTGTTGGTACAGATCTAAGGCCGACCAACCCCCCGATTTTACCATCTTAGACCAGCCACTCAGAGTGTACACCAGACACGAGACCTACAACTATCTGGGTCACAAGTTTAACATCGCCAGAGAATGGAGTCTGCAAGTGACTGACATGGCACATCAGTTTATGACCAGACTGGATCTCATTGATGCATCACCACTTCCTGTTACTCTAAAAGTGCAAGCAATAAGAGACGTAGCGTTTTCTAAAATTCAACATCTTTTTGCAAATCTCCATATTCTAATACGCTTCCATATTCTAATTCTAATTGCTAATACGCCCGATATTGTTAACATCTCTTAGAATGGCAAAAAAGTTACACTATTTGAGGTGTCATGTGCATTTGATTTGTTTATGGAGGAGTCTTACTGCTCTAAGATTCTAAAATATCAGTCATTGATATCGACCATTGAGAACCTTGGGTACAGATGCCGACTTCTTGTGCTAGTGTTTGGTAGCCGAGGTCATGTACACAGGCTGGCGGTGTGTGTGTGTGTGTGTTTGGTAGCCGAGGTCATGTACACAGGCTGGCGGTCCGTGGACTTTGTATTGGGGGGATTTCTAAAACAGGGGCCAAACAGTTGGCAAAGTACTGTTTAATCTCAGCAACTATAGGAAGCATGTTTATTTGGAAAAGACGATGTTTCCTGTACCCTTAGAACTCTAGTAATCCATAACAATGTGCTGCTTTGTTTTAATCTGTTGGATTATTCAATTTTGATTCCAAATGAAATTGACTTGTAATGTGGAATCAAATAAAGTATATAAAATGTGTGTGTGTGTGATGAGCGGAAGGTGTGTTTGAGGAATGGCTTCTGTTCTCCACAGCTCTCGATGTGCTCGACTGATTCAGCTTTACTGTATTCTCTGCACTCCTTCACAGGGATCTCTGGCTCTCTCTGGCTCTCTGCAGTTTCTCTAACAGCTGCTCTATTGTTTGAGCAGGAGTTTGAAGGGTTGGTGTTTTCTTGGCAGGGTCCGGTTGGTTTGATGTTGATGAAACCATCAGTGCCACTGACACACACAAACCCTTGCATTTCTGTTTACCTCCACTTTGATTGTACTCCTCATTTCAGTCTTCATTGTCACAGCTGTCCTTGCAGACAACTCCACTAAAACGGCCTCAAATCTGAGTGTTATGGAGCCTGTGATGTACAAGCCAGAGCATCAGATGTCTGTCTGAACAGATTGATGTTGTTGCTGAGTGTAAATGTCTGTGTGTTCGTGAAGCAGTCGCTCAAAACACCGGCTGTCCTCGGTTGCAAAGCTCAATACCAAGATCCAGTCTGATCCAATCACACACAGGTCTGAGATCAGCACACCCACACACACACCGGGTTGAGTGTAAAGCTCCGTGAACACGATCTATGGAGTGAATCACACTTCATCTGCCAGTCTGACTGACACATCATCCCAGTGTTTGTTATTCTAGACGATTCTGTACTCTGAATATGTGTCTGCAGTTTGAGGACAGCTTTTCCCGTCCCGTTCCAACGGTCGTCCCAGACACAACAGAAGCTCTTCAGAAATGGGTTATCGATGTGGCTGTGTGAGTCCCGAGCTGAACCCTATCCAACCCCATCCTTTCTGTCTGACCCAGAAACCCTGATCAGTTCCCCTGTTATTGTGTGAGTCTCCCGGGATAATTCCCAGAGAGCAGAAGAGGGCTCAGTAATACCAATGATTCAGAAGGATGTGTTACTCGAGTAAGTGTGTTACTCCTAGATGTGTTTCGTTCTTGAGTTTTGGGGATCAGTCCCTGAGACAGATTCCTGATTGGTCTCGGTTTAAATAAATCTGTTCAGTGGACATGGCTGTTTCGTTACTGTTTCATGGACCTAATGTTTCGTTTTCTTGGATCTGAATGCATTTACTATGAAATGATTATCTGATTAAAGAATATTAAAATGTTAATTGATTTCCATCCCTAATATGTGACAATATGTTGCTGCAATTCTTTTGCAATTCTTTAAATACATTCCTCACATTCTTTCAACTTAAATTCAAAATAACTCACAATTTCATGCATAACTCTTTTAATTCAGCTCAAAATATCTTACATTGGGAGTCTTTGCCAACCTCTTGTGAAAAAAAAAAGAAGATATTTCATGACTCGAGATGGCCTTATAGTAGCCTGGCTCCGGCCTTCTACGTACTTCCGCTCAATTTTCATTTTCCTTTAGTAATACGTCTGGTCTTGTGCTGTATTCTTTGGTTTTCTCCGGTCAATTTTTTTGTCCAATCAGCGAACAGAGGGAGTGGCTCCAGAGTGACTCTGTTGAAGTTTAAACCTATTGGATCTGCCCAGAGTACCCGCCTACAAGGAAGTTAACGCTTGTCAATGTAGCGAGGCCAGACTCTCTGAACAAATGAAATGCACGAGAGTCTGGTGGGACCAGGCTAGCCTTATATCTCTATATGGAGCAAATGAGCTGTTCCACTGGGTCCTAAAGTCAGTTCGCTTTCAGTGTGCATTCAGATACACATGTAGACATTATAAAATCATTTTTAGGTAAAGTTTTAGCATTTTTAGATTGAATTTTGAGCATTTTTAGGTTTTTCTATGTGTACTGAAGCATTCCTCGCATTCATTCATTCATAAGGGGGTCAAATTGACCTGCAAGGGAAGGATTTGTTTTTAAATTTTAACCACAAATCTCCTTGAAAAACGGTGTGTGTGTGTGTGTATGATAGTGTTAGTGTTAGTGATAGTGATACTGTTAGTGATAGTGATACTGTTAGTGATAGTGTAAGTGATAGTGATAGTGTTAGTGTGATTTATAGTCTTAATGATAGTAAGTGATAGTATTAGTTATAGTGATAGTGTGAGTATTAGTGATAGTGTGAGTGATAGTGTTAGTGTGAGTGATAGTGATAGTGATAGTGTGAGTGATAGTTATAGTGTGAGTGATAGTGATAGTGTTAGTTTGAGTGATAGTGTGAGTGATAGTGTGAGTGATAGTGATAGTGTGAGTGATAGTGTTAGTGTGAGTGATAGTGTTAGTGATAGTGTGTGTGATAGTGATAGTGTGAGTATTAGTGATAGTGTTAGTGATAGTGTGAGTATTAGTGATAGTGTTAGTGATAGTGTGAGTATTAGTGATAGTGTGAGTGATAGTTATAGTGTGAGTGATAGTGATAGTTATAGTGTGAGTGATAGTGTGAGTGATAGTGTTAGTGTGAGTGATAGTGTGAGTGATAGTGTTAGTGTGAGTGATAGTGATAGTGTGAGTGATAGTGTTAGTGTGAGTGATAGTGATAGTTATAGTTTGAGTGATAGTGATAGTGTTAGTGTGAGTGATAGTGATAGTTACAGTGTGAGTGACAGTGATAGTTATAGTGTGAGTGATAGTGATAGTGTGAGTGTGAGTGATAGTGATAGTTATAGTGTGAGTGATAGTGATAGTGTGAGTGATAGTGATAGTGTGAGTGATAGTGATAGTTATAGTGTGAGTATTAGTGATAGTGTGTGTGATAGTTATAGTGTGAGTGATAGTGATAGTTATAGTGTGAGTGTTAGTGTGATTTATAGTCTTAGTGATAGTGAGTTATAGTGTGAGTGATAGTGTGAGTATTAGTGATAGTGTGAGTGATAGTTATAGTGTGAGTGATAGTGATAGTTATAGTGTGAGTGATAGTGTTAGTGTGATTTATAGTCTTAGTGATAGTGAGTGATAGTGTGAGTATTAGTGATAGTGTGAGTGATAGTTATAGTGTGAGTGATAGTGTTAGTGTGATTTATAGTCTTAGTGATAGTGAGTGATAGTGTTAGTTATAGTGTGAGTGATAGTTATAGTGTGAGTATTAGTGATAGTGTGAGTGATAGTTATAGTGTGAGTGATAGTGATAGTTATAGTGTGAGTGATAGTGTTAGTGTGAGTGATAGTGTTAGTGTGAGTGATAGTGTGAGTGATAGTGATAGTGTTAGTGTGAGTGATAGTGTTAGTGTGAGTGATAGTGTTAGTGTGAGTATTAGTGATAGTGATAGTGTGAGTGATAGTGTGAGTATTAGTGATAGTGTTAGTGATAGTGTGAGTGATAGTGATAGTGTGAGTTTTAGTGATAGTGTGAGTATTAGTGATAGTGTGAGTATTAGTGATAGTGTGAGTGATAGTTATAGTGTGAGTGATAGTGTTAGTGTGATTTATAGTCTTAGTGATAGTGAGTGATAGTGTTAGTTATAGTGTGAGTGATAGTGTGAGTGATAGTGATAGTGTGAGTGATAGTGTGAGTTTTACTGATAGTGATAGTGTGAGTGATAGTTATAGTGTGAGTGATAGTGATAGTTATAGTGTGAGTGATAGTGTTAGTGTGAGTGTGAGTGATAGTGATAGTTATAGTGTGAGTGATAGTGTTAGTGTGAGTGATAGTGATAGTGTGAGTGATAGTGTTAAGGTGATGATACACAGGGCAACTTTTTGAGCAATGTTGCTGGGCAATGTTGCTGTCAACGGGCAACCAGATGAGACACAGGGCCCACAACCCACCTAAATTATCCAGATAGAAATGTGTTGCCCATTTTCAATGTGAAAGTGCCCAAGCAACAATCCCTCGGCAAGATTGTCCAGCAACATTGCTAAAAAAGTTGCCCTGTGTATCATCACCTTTAGTTTGAGTGATAGTGTTAGTGTGAGTGATAGTGATAGTGATAGTGTGAGTGATAGTGATAGTGATAGTGTGAGTGATAGTGATAGTGTGAGTGATAGTGTGAGTGATAGTGTGAGTGATAGTGTGAGTGATAGTGATAGTGTGAGTGATAGTGTTAGTGATAGTGTGAGTGATAGTGTTAGTGTGAGTGATAGTGTTAGTGATAGTGTGAGTATTAGTGATAGTGATAGTGTGAGTGATAGTGATAGTGTGAGTATTAGTGATAGTGTGAGTGTTAGTGATAGTGTGAGTATTAGTGATAGTGTTAGTGATAGTGTGAGTATTAGTGATAGTGATAGTGTGAGTATTAGTGATAGTGTGAGTGATAGTGATAGTGTGAGTATTAGTGATAGTGTGAGTATTAGTGATAGTGATAGTGTGAGTGATAGTTATAGTGTGAGTGATAGTGATAGTGATTGTGTGAGTGATAGTTTTAGTGTGAGTATTAGTGATAGTGTGAGTGATAGTGTTAGTCAGTGATAGTGATAGTGTGAGTGATAGTGATAGTTATAGTGTGAGTGATAGTGATAGTGTGAGTGATAGTGAGTGATAGTGTTAGTTATAGTGTGAGTGATAGTTATAGTGTGAGTGATAGTGATAGTTATAGTGTGAGTGATAGTGTTAGTGTGAGTGATAGTAATAGTGATAGTGTGAGTGATAGTGATAGTGTGAGTGATAGTTTTAGTGTGGGTATTAGTGATAGTGTGAGTGATAGTGTTAGTGTGATTGATAGTGATAGTGTGAGTGATAGTGATAGTGTGAGTGATAGTGATAGTGATAGTTATAGTGTGAGTGATAGTGTTAGTGATAGTGAGAGTGTGAGTGATAGTGATAGTTATAGTGTGAGTGATAGTGTTAGTGTGAGTGATAGTGATAGTGTTAGTGATAGTGTGAGTGATAGTGATAGTGTGAGTATTAGTGATAGTGTTAGTGATAGTGTGAGTGATAGTGTTAGTGTGAGTGATAGTGTTAGTGATAGTGTGAGTGATAGTGATAGTATGAGTGATAGTGATAGTGTGAGTATTAGTGATAGTGTTAGTGATAGTGTGAGTGATGGTGATAGTGATAGTGGTAGTGTGAGTGATAGTGGTAGTGGTAGTGATAGTGATAGTGTGAGTATTAGTGATAGTGTTAGTGATAGTGTTAGTGTGAGTGATAGTGTTAGTGATAGTGTGAGTAATAGTGATAGTGTGAGTATTAGTGATAGTGTGAGTGAAGTGTTAGTGTGAGTATTAGTGATAGTGTGAGTGATAGTGTTAGTGTGAGTGATAGTGTTAGTGAGAGTGATAGTGATAGTGTTAGTGTTAGTGTGAGTGATAGTGTTAGTGTGAGTGATAGTGTGAGTGTTAGTGATAGTGTTAGTGATAGTGTGAGTGATAGTGATAGTGATAGTGTGAGTATTAGTGATAGTGTGAGTGAAGTGTTAGTGTGAGTATTAGTGATAGTCTGAGTGATAGTGTCAGTGTGAGTATTAGTGATAGTGTTAGTGTGAGTGATAGTGTTAGTGTGAGTATTAGTATTAGTGTTAGTGATAGTGTTAGTGATAGTGTGAGTGTTAGTGTGAGTGATAGTGATAGTGATAGTGTGAGTATTAGTGATAGTGTGAGTGATAGTGTTAGTGTAAGTGATAGTGTTAGTGTGAGTGATAGTGTGAGTGATAGTGATAGTGATAGTGATAGTGTTAGTGATAGTGTGAGTATTAGTGATAGTGTGAGTGAAGTGTTAGTGTGAGTATTAGTGATAGTGTTAGTGTGAGTGATAGTGTTAGTGTGAGTATTAGTGTTAGTGATAGTGTTAGTGATAGTGATAGTGTGAGTGATAGTGTTAGTGATAGTGATAGTGATAGTGTTAGTGTGAGTGATAGTGTGAGTATTAGTGATAGTGTGAGTGATAGTGTTAGTGTGAGTGATATTGTTAGTGAGAGTGATAGTGTTAGTGTGAGTGATAGTGATAGTGTGAGGGATAGTGTGAGTGATAGTGATAGTGTGAGTGATAGTGTGAGTGATAGTGATAGTGTTAGTGTTAGTGATAGTGTGAGTGATAGTGATAGTGTGAGTGATAGTGATAGAGTGAGTATTAGTGATAGTGTGAGTGATAGTGATAGTGATAGTGATAGTGTTAGTGTGAGTGATAGTGTGAGTGATAGTGTGAGTATTAGTGATAGTGTGAGTATTAGTGATAGTGATAGTGTGAGTGATAGTTATAGTGTGAGTGATAGTGATAGTGATTGTGTGAGTGATAGTTTTAGTGTGAGTATTAGTGATAGTGTGAGTGATAGTGTTAGTCAGTGATAGTGATAGTGTGAGTGATAGTGATAGTTATAGTGTGAGTGATAGTGATAGTGTGAGTGATAGTGAGTGATAGTGTTAGTTATAGTGTGAGTGATAGATATAGTGTGAGTGATAGTGATAGTTATAGTGTGAGTGTTAGTGTGAGTGATAGTAATAGTGATAGTGATAGTGTGAGTGATAGTGATAGTGTGAGTGATAGTTTTAGTGTGGGTATTAGTGATAGTGTGAGTGATAGTGTTAGTGTGATTGATAGTGATAGTGTGAGTGATAGTGATAGTGTGAGTGATAGTGATAGTTATAGTGTGAGTGATAGTGTGAGTGATAGTGTGAGTGATAGTGATAGTGAGAGTGTGAGTGATAGTGATAGTTATAGTGTGAGTGATAGTGTTAGTGTGAGTGATAGTGATAGTGTGAGTGATAGTGATAGTGTGAGTGATAGTGATAGTGTGAGTATTAGTGATAGTGTTAGTGATAGTGTGAGTGATAGTGTTAGTGTGAGTGATAGTGTTAGTGATAGTGTGAGTGATAGTGATAGTATGAGTGATAGTGTGAGTGATAGTGATAGTGTGAGTATTAGTGATAGTGTTAGTGATAGTGTGAGTGATGGTGATAGTGATAGTGGTAGTGTGAGTGATAGTGGTAGTGGTAGTGATAGTGATAGTGTGAGTATTAGTGATAGTGTTAGTGATAGTGTTAGTGTGAGTGATAGTGTTAGTGATAGTGTGAGTAATAGTGATAGTGTGAGTATTAGTGATAGTGTGAGTGAAGTGTTAGTGTGAGTATTAGTGATAGTGTGAGTGATAGTGTTAGTGTGAGTGATAGTGTTAGTGAGAGTGATAGTGATAGTGTTAGTGTTAGTGTGAGTGATAGTGTTAGTGTGAGTGATAGTGTGAGTGTTAGTGATAGTGTTAGTGTTAGTGATAGTGTGAGTGATAGTGATAGTGTGAGTATTAGTGATAGTGTGAGTGAAGTGTTAGTGTGAGTATTAGTGATAGTCTGAGTGATAGTGTTAGTGTGAGTATTAGTGATAGTGTTAGTGTGAGTGATAGTGTTAGTGTGAGTATTAGTGTTAGTGATAGTGTTAGTGATAGTGTGAGTGTTAGTGTGAGTGATAGTGATAGTGTGAGTATTAGTGATAGTGTGAGTGATAGTGTTAGTGTGAGTGATAGTGTTAGTGTGAGTGATAGTGTTAGTGTTAGTGATAGTGATAGTGTTAGTGATAGTGTGAGTATTAGTGATAGTGTGAGTGAAGTGTTAGTGTGAGTATTAGTGATAGTGTTAGTGTGAGTGATAGTGTTAGTGTGAGTATTAGTGTTAGTGATAGTGTTAGTGATAGTGATAGAGTGAGTGATAGTGATAGTGATAGTGATAGTGATAGTGTTAGTGTGAGTGATAGTGTGAGTATTAGTGATAGTGTGAGTGATAGTGTTAGTGTGAGTGATATTGTTAGTGAGAGTGATAGTGTTAGTGTGAGTGATAGTGATAGTGTGAGGGATAGTGTGAGTGATAGTGTGAGTGATAGTGATAGTGTGAGTGATAGTGATAGTGTGAGTGTGAGTGATAGTGATAGAGTGAGTATTAGTGATAGTGTGAGTGATAGTGTTAGTGTGAGTGATAGTGATAGTGATAGTATTAGTGTGAGTGATAGTGTGAGTGATAGTGTGAGTATTAGTGATAGTGTTAGTGAGAGTGATAGTGTTAGTGTGAGTGATAGTGATAGTGATAGTGTTAGTGTGAGTGATAGTGATAATGTGAGTGATAGTGTTAGTGATAGGGTTAGTGTGAGTGATAGTGATAGTGATAGTGATAGGGTTAGTGTTAGTGAGAGTGATAGTGTTAGTGTGAGTGATAGTGATAATGTGAGTGATAGTGTTAGTGATAGGGTTAGTGTGAGTGATAGTGATAGGGTTAGTGTTAGTGAGAGTGATAGTGTTAGTGTGAGTGATAGTGATAGTGCTAGTGATAGTGTGAGTGATAGTGATAGTGTGAGTGATAGTGTGAGTATTAGTGATAGTGTGAGTGAAGTGTTAGTGATAGTGAGAGTATTAGTGATAGTGTGAGTGATAGTGTTAGTGTGAGTATTAGTGATAGTGTGAGTGATAGTGTTAGTGTGAGTGATAGTGTTAGTGAGAGTGTTAGTGTTAGTGTGAGTGATAGTGATAGTGTGAGTGTTAGTGATAGTGATTGTGTTAGTGATAGTGTGAGTGATAGTGATAGTGATTGTGTGAGTGATAGTTTTAGTGTGAGTATTAGTGATAGTGTGAGTGATAGTGTTAGTCAGTGATAGTGATAGTGTGAGTGATAGTGATAGTTATAGTGTGAGTGATAGTGATAGTGTGAGTGATAGTGAGTGATAGTGTTAGTTATAGTGTGAGTGATAGATATAGTGTGAGTGATAGTGATAGTTATAGTGTGAGTGTTAGTGTGAGTGACAGTAATAGTGATAGTGATAGTGTGAGTGATAGTGATAGTGTGAGTGATAGTTTTAGTGTGGGTATTAGTGATAGTGTGAGTGATAGTGTTAGTGTGATTGATAGTGATAGTGTGAGTGATAGAGATAGTGTGAGTGATAGTGATAGTTATAGTGTGAGTGATAGTGTGAGTGATAGTGTGAGTGATAGTGATAGTGAGAGTGTGAGTGATAGTGATAGTTATAGTGTGAGTGATAGTGTTAGTGTGAGTGATAGTGATAGTGTGAGTGATAGTGATAGTGTGAGTGATAGTGATAGTGTGAGTATTAGTGATAGTGTTAGTGATAGTGTGAGTGATAGTGTTAGTGTGAGTGATAGTGTTAGTGATAGTGTGAGTGATAGTGATAGTATGAGTGATAGTGTGAGTGATAGTGATAGTGTGAGTATTAGTGATAGTGTTAGTGATAGTGTGAGTGATGGTGATAGTGATAGTGGTAGTGTGAGTGATAGTGGTAGTGGTAGTGATAGTGATAGTGTGAGTATTAGTGATAGTGTTAGTGATAGTGTTAGTGTGAGTGATAGTGTTAGTGATAGTGTGAGTAATAGTGATAGTGTGAGTATTAGTGATAGTGTGAGTGAAGTGTTAGTGTGAGTATTAGTGATAGTGTGAGTGATAGTGTTAGTGTGAGTGATAGTGTTAGTGAGAGTGATAGTGATAGTGTTAGTGTTAGTGTGAGTGATAGTGTTAGTGTGAGTGATAGTGTGAGTGTTAGTGATAGTGTTAGTGTTAGTGATAGTGTGAGTGATAGTGATAGTGTGAGTATTAGTGATAGTGTGAGTGAAGTGTTAGTGTGAGTATTAGTGATAGTCTGAGTGATAGTGTTAGTGTGAGTATTAGTGATAGTGTTAGTGTGAGTGATAGTGTTAGTGTGAGTATTAGTGTTAGTGATAGTGTTAGTGATAGTGTGAGTGTTAGTGTGAGTGATAGTGATAGTGTGAGTATTAGTGATAGTGTGAGTGATAGTGTTAGTGTGAGTGATAGTGTTAGTGTGAGTGATAGTGTTAGTGTGAGTGATAGTGATAGTGATAGTGTTAGTGATAGTGTGAGTATTAGTGATAGTGTGAGTGAAGTGTTAGTGTGAGTATTAGTGATAGTGTTAGTGTGAGTGATAGTGTTAGTGTGAGTATTAGTGTTAGTGATAGTGTTAGTGATAGTGATAGAGTGAGTGATAGTGATAGTGATAGTGATAGTGATAGTGTTAGTGTGAGTGATAGTGTGAGTATTAGTGATAGTGTGAGTGATAGTGTTAGTGTGAGTGATATTGTTAGTGAGAGTGATAGTGTTAGTGTGAGTGATAGTGATAGTGTGAGGGATAGTGTGAGTGATAGTGTGAGTGATAGTGATAGTGTGAGTGATAGTGATAGTGTGAGTGTGAGTGATAGTGATAGAGTGAGTATTAGTGATAGTGTGAGTGATAGTGTTAGTGTGAGTGATAGTGATAGTGATAGTATTAGTGTGAGTGATAGTGTGAGTGATAGTGTGAGTATTAGTGATAGTGTTAGTGAGAGTGATAGTGTTAGTGTGAGTGATAGTGATAGTGATAGTGTTAGTGTGAGTGATAGTGATAATGTGAGTGATAGTGTTAGTGATAGGGTTAGTGTGAGTGATAGTGATAGTGATAGTGATAGGGTTAGTGTTAGTGAGAGTGATAGTGTTAGTGTGAGTGATAGTGATAATGTGAGTGATAGTGTTAGTGATAGGGTTAGTGTGAGTGATAGTGATAGGGTTAGTGTTAGTGAGAGTGATAGTGTTAGTGTGAGTGATAGTGATAGTGCTAGTGATAGTGTGAGTGATAGTGATAGTGTGAGTGATAGTGTGAGTATTAGTGATAGTGTGAGTGAAGTGTTAGTGATAGTGAGAGTATTAGTGATAGTGTGAGTGATAGTGTTAGTGTGAGTATTAGTGATAGTGTGAGTGATAGTGTTAGTGTGAGTGATAGTGTTAGTGAGAGTGTTAGTGTTAGTGTGAGTGATAGTGATAGTGTGAGTGTGAGTGTTAGTGATAGTGATTGTGTTAGTGATAGTGTGAGTGATAGTGTGAGTGATAGTGTGAGTGTGAGTGTGAGTGATAGTGTGAGTGATAGTGTGAGTGATAGTGTGAGTGATAGTGTGAGTGATAGTGTGAGTGATAGTGTTAGTGTGAGTGATAGTGTGAGTGATAGTGATAGTGTGAGTGATAGTGTGAGTGATAGTGTTAGTGTGAGTGATAGTGTGAGTGATAGTGTGAGTGATAGTGTTAGTGTGAGTGATAGTGTGAGTGATAGTGTTAGTGTGAGTGATAGTGTGAGTGATAGTGTGAGTGATAGTGTGAGTGATAGTGATAGTGTGAGTGATAGTGTTAGTTTGAGTATTAGTGATAGTGTGAGTAATAGTGTTAGTGTGAGTGATAGTGATAGTGTGAGTGATAGTGTTAGTTTGAGTATTAGTGAAAGTGTGAGTGATAGTGTTAGTTTGAGTATTAGTGATAGTGTTAGTTTGAGTATTAGTGATAGTGTTAGTTTGAGTATTAGTGATGGTGATAGTGTTAGTGTTAGTGTGAGTGATAGTGTGAGTGATAGTGTGAGTGATAGTGTGAGTGATAGTGATAGTGTTAGTGATAGTGTGAGTGATAGTGTTAGTGTGAGTGATAGTGTGAGTGATAGTGATAGTGTGAGTGATAGTGTGAGTGATAGTGTTAGTGTGAGTGATAGTGTGAGTGATAGTGATAGTGTGAGTGATAGTGTTAGTTTGAGTATTAGTGATAGTGTGAGTGATAGTGTTAGTGTGAGTGATAGTGATAGTGTGAGTGATAGTGTTAGTTTGAGTATTAGTGATAGTGTGAGTGATAGTGTTAGTTTGAGTATTAGTGATAGTGTTAGTTTGAGTATTAGTGATAGTGATAGTGTTAGTGTGAGTGATAGTGTGAGTGATAGTGTTAGTGTGAGTGATAGTGATAGTGTGAGTGATAGTGTGAGTGATATTGATAGAGTGAGTATTAGTGATAGTGTGAGTGATAGTGTTAGTGTTAGTGTGAGTGATAGTGATAGTGATAGTGATAGTGATAGTGTTAGTGTGAGTGATAGTGTGAGTGATAGTGTTAGTGTGAGTGATAGTGATAGTGTGAGTATTAGTGATAGTGTGAGTGATAGTGTTAGCGAGAGTGTTAGTGTGAGTGATAGTGTTAGTGATAGGGTTAGTGTGAGTGATTTTGATAGTGATAGGGTTAGTGTTAGTGAGAGTGATAGTGTTAGTGTGAGTGATAGTGATAGTGTTAGTGATAGTGTGAGTGATAGTGATAGTGTGAGTGATAGTGTGAGTATTAGTGATAGTGTGAGTGTGAGTATTAGTGATAGTGTGAGTGATAGTGTTAGTGAGAGTGATAGTGTTAGTGTTAGTGTTAGTGTGAGTGATAGTGATAGTGTGAGTGATAGTGTTAGTGTGAGTGTGAGTGATAGTGTGAGTGATAGTGTGAGTGATAGTGTGAGTGATAGTGTTAGTGTGAGTGATAGTGTGAGTGATAGTGATAGTGTGAGTGATAGTGTTAGTGTGAGTGATAGTGTGAGTGATAGTGATAGTGTGAGTGTTAGTGTTAGTGTGAGTATTAGTGATAGTGTGAGTGATAGTGTTAGTGTGAGTGATAGTGATAGTGTTAGTGTGAGTGTGAGTGATAGTGTGAGTGATAGTGTTAGTGTGAGTGTGAGTGATAGTGTTAGTGATAGTGATAGTGTGAGTGATAGTGTTAGTTTGAGTGTGAGTGATAGTGTTAGTGTGAGTATTAGTGATAGTGTGAGTGATAATGTTAGTGTGAGTGATAGTGATAGTGTGAGTGGGAGTGTGAGTGTTAGTGTGAGTGTTAGTGATAGTGTGAGTGATAGTGTTAGTGTGAGTGATAGTGATAGTGTGAGTGATAGTGTTAGTGTGAGTATTAGTGATAGTGTGAGTGATAGTGTTAGTGTGAGTGATAGTGTGAGTGATAGTGATAGTGTGAGTGATAGTGTTAGTGTGAGTATTAGTGATAGTGTGAGTGATAGTGTTAGTGTGAGTGATAGTGATAGTGTGAGTGATAGTGATAGTGTGAGTGATAGTGATAGTGTGAGTGATAGTGTTAGTGTGAGTGATAGTGTGAGTGATAGTGTTAGTGTGAGTATTAGTGATAGTGTGAGTGATAGTGTTAGTGTGAGTGATAGTGATAGTGATAGTGTTAGTGTAAGTGTTAGTGATAGTGTTAGTGTGAGTGTGAGTGATAGTGTGAGTGATAGTGTTAGTGTGAGTGTGAGTGATAGTGTTAGTGTGAGTGATAGTGTGAGTGATAGTGTTAGTGTGAGTGATAGTGTGAGTGATAGTGATAGTGTGAGTGATAGTGTTAGTTTGAGTATTAGTGATAGTGTGATAGTGATAGTGTGAGTGATAGTGTTAGTTTGAGTATTAGTGATAGTGTGAGTGATAGTGTTAGTTTGAGTATTAGTGATAGTGTGAGTGATAGTGTTAGTGTGAGTGATAGTGATAGTGTGAGTGTTAGTGATAGTGATAGTGTGAGTGATAGTGTGAGTGATAGTGTTAGTGTGAGTGATAGTGATAGTGTGAGTGATAGTGTTAGTTTGAGTATTAGTGATAGTGTGAGTGATAGTGTGAGTGATAGTGTGAGTGAAGTGTTAGTGTGAGTATTAGTGATAGTCTGAGTGATAGTGTCAGTGTGAGTATTAGTGATAGTGTTAGTGTGAGTGATAGTGTTAGTGTGAGTATTAGTGTTAGTGATAGTGTTAGTGATAGTGTGAGTGTTAGTGTGAGTGATAGTGATAGTGATAGTGTGAGTATTAGTGATAGTGTGAGTGATAGTGTTAGTGTAAGTGATAGTGTTAGTGTGAGTGATAGTGTTAGTGTGAGTGATAGTGATAGTGATAGTGTTAGTGTTAGTGATAGTGTGAGTATTAGTGATAGTGTGAGTGTGAGTGATAGTGTTAGTGTGAGTATTAGTGTTAGTGATAGTGTTAGTGATAGTGATAGTGTGAGTGATAGTGTTAGTGATAGTGATAGTGTTAGTGTGAGTGATAGTGTGAGTATTAGTGATAGTGTGAGTGATAGTGTTAGTGTGAGTGATATTGTTAGTGAGAGTGATAGTGTTAGTGTGAGTGATAGTGATAGTGTGAGGGA
Organism: Rhinichthys klamathensis goyatoka; assembly: GCF_029890125.1. NCBI lineage: Eukaryota > Metazoa > Chordata > Actinopteri > Cypriniformes > Leuciscidae > Rhinichthys > Rhinichthys klamathensis. The sequence goes on from NW_026607028.1 coordinate 122,822, forward strand.
TAGTGTGAGTGATAGTGATAGTGTGAGTGATAGTGTGAGTGATAGTGATAGTGTTAGTGTTAGTGATAGTGTGAGTGATAGTGATAGTGTGAGTGATAGTGATAGAGTGAGTATTAGTGATAGTGTGAGTGATAGTGATAGTGATAGTGTTAGTGTGAGTGATAGTGTGAGTGATAGTGTGAGTATTAGTGATAGTGTGAGTATTAGTGATAGTGATAGTGTGAGTGATAGTTATAGTGTGAGTGATAGTGATAGTGATTGTGTGAGTGATAGTTTTAGTGTGAGTATTAGTGATAGTGTGAGTGATAGTGTTAGTCAGTGATAGTGATAGTGTGAGTGATAGTGATAGTTATAGTGTGAGTGATAGTGATAGTGTGAGTGATAGTGAGTGATAGTGTTAGTTATAGTGTGAGTGATAGATATAGTGTGAGTGATAGTGATAGTTATAGTGTGAGTGTTAGTGTGAGTGATAGTAATAGTGATAGTGATAGTGTGAGTGATAAGTGATAGTGTGAGTGATAGTTTTAGTGTGGGTATTAGTGATAGTGTGAGTGATAGTGTTAGTGTGATTGATAGTGATAGTGTGAGTGATAGTGATAGTGTGAGTGATAGTGATAGTTATAGTGTGAGTGATAGTGTGAGTGATAGTGTGAGTGATAGTGATAGTGAGAGTGTGAGTGATAGTGATAGTTATAGTGTGAGTGATAGTGTTAGTGTGAGTGATAGTGATAGTGTGAGTGATAGTGATAGTGTGAGTGATAGTGATAGTGTGAGTGATAGTGATAGTGTGAGTATTAGTGATAGTGTTAGTGATAGTGTGAGTGATAGTGTTAGTGTGAGTGATAGTGTTAGTGATAGTGTGAGTGATAGTGATAGTATGAGTGATAGTGTGAGTGATAGTGATAGTGTGAGTATTAGTGATAGTGTTAGTGATAGTGTGAGTGATGGTGATAGTGATAGTGGTAGTGTGAGTGATAGTGGTAGTGGTAGTGATAGTGATAGTGTGAGTATTAGTGATAGTGTTAGTGATAGTGTTAGTGTGAGTGATAGTGTTAGTGATAGTGTGAGTAATAGTGATAGTGTGAGTATTAGTGATAGTGTGAGTGAAGTGTTAGTGTGAGTATTAGTGATAGTGTGAGTGATAGTGTTAGTGTGAGTGATAGTGTTAGTGAGAGTGATAGTGATAGTGTTAGTGTTAGTGTGAGTGATAGTGTTAGTGTGAGTGATAGTGTGAGTGTTAGTGATAGTGTTAGTGTTAGTGATAGTGTGAGTGATAGTGATAGTGATAGTGATAGTGTGAGTATTAGTGATAGTGTGAGTGAAGTGTTAGTGTGAGTATTAGTGATAGTCTGAGTGATAGTGTTAGTGTGAGTATTAGTGATAGTGTTAGTGTGAGTGATAGTGTTAGTGTGAGTATTAGTGTTAGTGATAGTGTTAGTGATAGTGTGAGTGTTAGTGTGAGTGATAGTGATAGTGATAGTGTGAGTATTAGTGATAGTGTGAGTGATAGTGTTAGTGTGAGTGATAGTGTTAGTGTGAGTGATAGTGTTAGTGTGAGTGATAGTGATAGTGTTAGTGATTTTGTGAGTATTAGTGATAGTGTGAGTGAAGTGTTAGTGTGAGTATTAGTGATAGTGTTAGTGTGAGTGATAGTGTTAGTGTGAGTATTAGTGTTAGTGATAGTGTTAGTGATAGTGATAGTGTGAGTGATAGTGTTAGTGATAGTGATAGTGATAGTGTTAGTGTGAGTGATAGTGTGAGTATTAGTGATAGTGTGAGTGATAGTGTTAGTGTGAGTGATATTGTTAGTGAGAGTGATAGTGTTAGTGTGAGTGATAGTGATAGTGTGAGGGATAGTGTGAGTGATAGTGATAGTGTGAGTGATAGTGTGAGTGATAGTGATAGTGATAGTGTGAGTGATAGTGATAGTGTGAGTGTGAGTGATAGTGATAGAGTGAGTATTAGTGATAGTGTGAGTGATAGTGTTAGTGTGAGTGATAGTGATAGTGATAGTGTTAGTGTGAGTGATAGTGTGAGTGATAGTGTGAGTATTAGTGATAGTGTTAGTGAGAGTGATAGTGTTAGTGTGAGTGATAGTGATAGTGTTAGTGTGAGTGATAGTGTGAGTGATAGTGATAATGTGAGTGATAGTGTTAGTGATAGGGTTAGTGTGAGTGATAGTGATAGTGATAGTGATAGGGTTAGTGTTAGTGAGAGTGATAGTGTTAGTGTGAGTGATAGTGATAATGTGAGTGATAGTGTTAGTGATAGGGTTAGTGTGAGTGATAGTGATAGTGATAGGGTTAGTGTTAGTGAGAGTGATAGTGTTAGTGTGAGTGATAGTGATAGTGCTAGTGATAGTGTGAGTGATAGTGATAGTGTGAGTGATAGTGTGAGTATTAGTGATAGTGTGAGTGAAGTGTTAGTGATAGTGATAGTATTAGTGATAGTGTGAGTGATAGTGTTAGTGTGAGTATTAGTGATAGTGTGAGTGATAGTGTTAGTGTGAGTGATAGTGTTAGTGAGAGTGAGAGTGTTAGTGTTAGTGTGAGTGATAGTGATAGTGTGAGTGTTAGTGATAGTGATAGTGTTAGTGATAGTGTGAGTGATAGTGTGAGTGATAGTGTGAGTGTGAGTGTGAGTGATAGTGTGAGTGATAGTGTGAGTGATAGTGTGAGTGATAGTGTTAGTGTGAGTGATAGTGTGAGTGATAGTGTGAGTGATAGTGTGAGTGATAGTGATAGTGTGAGTGATAGTGTGAGTGATAGTGTTAGTGTGAGTGATAGTGTGAGTGATAGTGTGAGTGATAGTGTTAGTGTGAGTGATAGTGTGAGTGATAGTGATAGTGTGAGTGATAGTGTGAGTGATAGTGTTAGTGTGAGTGATAGTGTGAGTGATAGTGTGAGTGATAGTGTTAGTGTGAGTGATAGTGTGAGTGATAGTGTTAGTGTGAGTGATAGTGTGAGTGATAGTGTGAGTGATAGTGTGAGTGATAGTGATAGTGTGAGTGATAGTGTTAGTTTGAGTATTAGTGATAGTGTGAGTAATAGTGTTAGTGTGAGTGATAGTGATAGTGTGAGTGATAGTGTTAGTTTGAGTATTAGTGAAAGTGTGAGTGATAGTGTTAGTTTGAGTATTAGTGATAGTGTTAGTTTGAGTATTAGTGATAGTGTTAGTTTGAGTATTAGTGATGGTGATAGTGTTAGTGTTAGTGTGAGTGATAGTGTGAGTGATAGTGTGAGTGATAGTGTGAGTGATAGTGTTAGTGATAGTGTGAGTGATAGTGTTAGTGTGAGTGATAGTGTGAGTGATAGTGATAGTGTGAGTGATAGTGTGAGTGATAGTGATAGTGTGAGTGATAGTGTTAGTTTGAGTATTAGTGATAGTGTGAGTGATAGTGTTAGTGTGAGTGATAGTGATAGTGTGAGTGATAGTGTTAGTTTGAGTATTAGTGATAGTGTGAGTGATAGTGATAGTGTGAGTGATAGTGTGAGTGATAGTGTGAGTGATAGTGTTAGTGATAGTGTGAGTGATAGTGTTAGTGTGAGTGATAGTGTGAGTGATAGTGTTAGTGTGAGTGATAGTGTGAGTGATAGTGATAGTGTGAGTGATAGTGTTAGTTTGAGTATTAGTGATAGTGTGAGTGATAGTGTTAGTGTGAGTGATAGTGATAGTGTGAGTGATAGTGTTAGTTTGAGTATTAGTGATAGTGTGAGTGATAGTGTTAGTTTGAGTATTAGTGATAGTGTTAGTTTGAGTATTAGTGATAGTGATAGTGTTAGTGTGAGTGATAGTGTGAGTGATAGTGTGAGTGATAGTGTTAGTGTGAGTGATAGTGATAGTGTGAGTGATAGTGTGAGTGATATTGATAGAGTGAGTATTAGTGATAGTGTGAGTGATAGTGTTAGTGTGAGTGATAGTGATAGTGATAGTGATAGTGTTAGTGTGAGTGATAGTGTGAGTGATAGTGTTAGTGTGAGTGATAGTGATAGTGTGAGTATTAGTGATAGTGTGAGTGATAGTGTTAGCGAGAGTGTTAGTGTGAGTGATAGTGTTAGTGATAGGGTTAGTGTGAGTGATTGTGATAGTGATAGGGTTAGTGTTAGTGAGAGTGATAGTGTTAGTGATAGTGATAGTGTTAGTGATAGTGTGAGTGATAGTGATAGTGTGAGTGATAGTGTGAGTATTAGTGATAGTGTGAGTGATAGTGTTAGTGTGAGTATTAGTGATAGTGTGAGTGATAGTGTTAGTGAGAGTGATAGTGTTAGTGTTAGTGTGAGTGATAGTGATAGTGTGAGTGATAGTGTTAGTGTTAGTGTGAGTGTGAGTGATAGTGTGAGTGATAGTGTGAGTGATAGTGTGAGTGATAGTGTTAGTGTGAGTGATAGTGTGAGTGATAGTGATAGTGTGAGTGATAGTGTGAGTGATAGTGTTAGTGTGAGTGATAGTGTGAGTGATAGTGATAGTGATAGTGTGAGTGTTAGTGTTAGTGTGAGTATTAGTGATAGTGTGAGTGATAGTGTTAGTGTGAGTGATAGTGATAGTGATAGTGTGAGTGTGAGTGTTAGTGTGAGTGTTAGTGATAGTGTTAGTGTGAGTGTGAGTGATAGTGTGAGTGATAGTGTTAGTGTGAGTGTGAGTGATAGTGTTAGTGATAGTGATAGTGTGAGTGATAGTGTTAGTGTGAGTGTGAGTGATAGTGTTAGTGTGAGTATTAGTGATAGTGTGAGTGATAATGTTAGTGTGAGTGATAGTGATAGTGTGAGTGATAGTGATAGTGTGAGTGTTAGTGTGAGTGTTAGTGTGAGTGTTAGTGTGAGTGTTAGTGATAGTGTGAGTGATAGTGTTAGTGTGAGTGTGAGTGATAGTGATAGTGTGAGTGATAGTGTTAGTGTGAGTATTAGTGATAGTGTGAGTGATAGTGTTAGTGTGAGTGATAGTGTGAGTGATAGTGATAGTGTGAGTGATAGTGTTAGTGTGAGTATTAGTGATAGTGTGAGTGATAGTGTTAGTGTGAGTGATAGTGATAGTGTGAGTGTGAGTGTTAGTGTGAGTGTTAGTGTTAGTGATAGTGTTAGTGTGAGTGTGAGTGATAGTGTGAGTGATAGTGTTAGTGTGAGTGTGAGTGATAGTGTTAGTGATAGTGTTAGTGTGAGTGATAGTGTTAGTGTGAGTGTGAGTGATAGTGTTAGTGATAGTGATAGTGTGAGTGATAGTGTTAGTGTGAGTATTAGTGATAGTGTGAGTGATAATGTTAGTGTGAGTGATAGTGATAGTGTGAGTGTGAGTGTTAGTGTGAGTGTTAGTGATAGTGTTAGTGTGAGTGTGAGTGATAGTGTGAGTGATAGTGTTAGTGTGAGTGTTAGTGTGAGTGATAGTGTGAGTGATAGTGTGAGTGATAGTGTTAGTGTGAGTGATAGTGTGAGTGATAGTGATAGTGTGAGTGATAGTGATAGTGTGAGTGATAGTGTGAGTGATAGTGTTAGTGTGAGTGATAGTGTGAGTGATAGTGTTAGTGTGAGTATTAGTGATAGTGTGAGTGATAGTGTTAGTGTGAGTGATAGTGATAGTGTTAGTGTGAGTGTTAGTGATAGTGTTAGTGTGAGTGTGAGTGTGAGTGATAGTGTGAGTGATAGTGTTAGTGTGAGTGTGAGTGATAGTGTTAGTGTGAGTGATAGTGTGAGTGATAGTGTTAGTGTGAGTGATAGTGTGAGTGATAGTGATAGTGTGAGTGATAGTGTTAGTTTGAGTATTAGTGATAGTGTGATAGTGATAGTGTGAGTGATAGTGTTAGTTTGAGTATTAGTGATACTGTGAGTGATAGTGTTAGTTTGAGTATTAGTGATAGTGTGAGTGATAGTGTTAGTGTGAGTGATAGTGATAGTGTGAGTGTTAGTGATAGTGATAGTGTGAGTGATAGTGTGAGTGATAGTGTTAGTGTGAGTGATAGTGATAGTGTGAGTGATAGTGTTAGTTTGAGTATTAGTGATAGTGTGAGTGATAGTGTGAGTGATAGTGTTAGTTTGAGTATTAGTGATAGTGTGAGTGATAGTGTTAGTTTGAGTATTAGTGATAGTGTGAGTGATAGTGTGAGTGATAGTGTTAGTTTGAGTATTAGTGATAGTGTGAGTGATAGTGTGAGTGATAGTGTTAGTTTGAGTATTAGTGATAGTGTTAGTTTGAGTATTAGTGATAGTGTGAGTGATAGTGTGAGTGATAGTGTGAGTGATAGTGTTAGTTTGAGTATTAGTGATAGTGTTAGTTTGAGTATTAGTGATAGTGTGAGTGATAGTGTGAGTGATAGTGTGAGTGATAGTGTTAGTTTGAGTATTAGTGATAGTGTATTAGTGATAGTGTTAGTTTGAGTGTGAGTGATAGTGTGAGTGATAGTGTTAGTTTGAGTATTAGTGATAGTGTGAGTGATAGTGTTAGTTTGAGTATTAGTGATAGTGTGAGTGATAGTGTTAGTTTGAGTATTAGTGATAGTGTGAGTGATAGTGTTAGTGTGTATATGTTAGTGATAGTGTTACTAATATAGTTTGAGTATTAGTGTGAACAAACTAAGTTTTAGATTAGTTTGAGTATTAGTGTGAGTGATAGTGTGAGTGATAGTGATAGTGTGAGTGATAGTGTTAGTTTGAGTATTAGTGATAGTGTATTAGTGATAGTGATAGTGTGAGTGATAGTGATAGTGTTAGTGTGAGTGATAGTGATAGTGTGAGTGATAGTGATAGTGTGAGTGATAGTGTTAGTTTGAGTATTAGTGATAGTTTGAGTATTAGTGTTAGTTTTAGTATAGTTTGAGTACTAGTGTGAGTGATAGTGTGAGTGATAGTGATAGTGTGAGTGATAGTGTTAGTTTGAGTATTAGTGATAGTGTGAGTGATAGTGTTAGTGTGAGTGATAGTGATAGTGTGAGTGATAGTGTTAGTTTGAGTATTAGTGATAGTGTGAGTGATAGTGTTAGTTTGAGTATTAGTGATAGTGTGAGTGATAGTGTTAGTGTGAGTGATAGTGATAGTGTGAGTGTTAGTGATAGTGATAGTGTGAGTGATAGTGTTAGTGTGAGTGATAGTGATAGTGATAGTGTGAGTGATAGTGATAGTGTGAGTGATAGTGTTAGTTTGAGTATTAGTGATAGTGTGAGTGATAGTGTTAGTTTGAGTATTAGTGATAGTGTGAGTGATAGTGTGAGTGATAGTGTGAGTGATAGTTAGTGATAGTGTGAGTGATAGTGTGAGTGATAGTGTGAGTGATAGTGTTAGTTTGAGTATTAGTGATAGTGTGAGTGATAGTGTGAGTGATAGTGTGAGTGATAGTGATAGTGTGAGTGTTAGTGATAGTGATAGTGTGAGTGATAGTGTTAGTTTGAGTATTAGTGATAGTGTGAGTGATAGTGTTAGTGTGAGTGATAGTGTTAGTGTGAGTGATAGTGTGAGTGATAGTGTTAGTTTGAGTATTAGTGATAGTGTGAGTGATAGTGTTAGTTTGAGTATTAGTGATAGTGATAGTGTGAGTGTTAGTGATAGTGTTAGTGTGAGTGATAGTGTTAGTGTGAGTGATAGTGATAGTGATAGTGATAGTGTTAGTGTGAGTGATAGTGATAGTGTTAGTGTGAGTGATAGTGTTAGTGTGAGTGATAGTGATAGTGTTAGTGTGAGTGATAGTGTTAGTGTTAGTGTGAGTGATAGTGATAGTGTTAGTGTGAGTGATAGTGTTAGTGTGAGTGATAGTGATAGTGTTAGTGTGAGTGATAGTGTTAGTGTTAGTGTGAGTGATAGTGATAGTGTTAGTGTGAGTGATAGTGTTAGTGTGAGTGATAGTGTTAGTGTGAGTGATAGTGATAGTGATAGTGTGAGTGATAGTGATAGTGTGAGTGATAGTGATAGTGTTAGTGTGAGTGATAGTGTTAGTGTGAGTGATAGTGATAGTGTTAGTGTGAGTGATAGTGTTAGTGTTAGTTTGAGTGATAGTGATAGTGATAGTGTTAGTGTGAGTGATAGTGATAGTGTTAGTGTGAGTGATAGTGTTAGTGTTAGTGTGAGTGATAGTGATAGTGTTAGTGTGAGTGATAGTGATAGTGTTAGTGTGAGTGATAGTGTTAGTGTGAGTGATAGTGATAGTGATAGTGTGAGTGATAGTGATAGTGTGAGTGATAGTGATAGTGTTAGTGTGAGTGATAGTGTTAGTGTGAGTGATAGTGATAGTGTTAGTGTGAGTGATAGTGATAGTGTTAGTGTGAGTGATAGTGATAGTGTTAGTGTGAGTGATAGTGTTAGTGTTAGTGTGAGTGATAGTGTTAGTGTTAGTGTGAGTGATAGTGATAGTGTGTGTAGTGTGAGTGATAGTGTTAGTGTGGAGTGAGTGTGTTAGTGATAGTGTGTTTGTGTGGTGTGATAGTGTGGTGATAGTGTTAGTGTAGTGTGAGTGATAGTGTTAGTGTGAGTGTTAGTGTTAGTGTGTGATAGTGATAGTGTAGTGTGAGTGTGTGTGTAGTGTTAGTGTGAGTGATAGTGTGTGGTGGTGGTGATAGTGGTGTAGTGTGAGTGAGTGTAGTGGTGATAGTGTTAGTGTGGTGATAGTGTAGTTTGAGTGTAGTGATAGTGGTGTGAGTGAGTGATAGTGTGTGGGGTGATAGGTGTGTGTGATAGTGTTAGTGTGAGTGATAGTGTGGGAGTGGGTAGTGTGTGTGTGTGTGATGTGATAGTGTGAGTGATAGTGATAGTGATAGTGTGAGTGATAGTGATAGTGTGAGTGATAGTGATAGTGTGAGTGATAGTGATAGTGATAGTGTGAGTGTTAGTGATAGTGATAGTGTGAGTGATAGTGATAGTGTGAGTGATAGTGTGAGTGATAGTGATAGTGATAGTGTGAGTGATAGTGATAGTGTGAGTATTAGTGATAGTGATAGTGATAGTGTGAGTATTAGTGATAGTGTGAGTATTAGTGATAGTGTGAGTATTAGTGATAGTGTGTGGTATTGTCAGTGGCTGATCTCTGGCGTGAGCTGGTTTTGAGGAACCACTCATGTGTTGTTGTGAATGCTGGCTCTTTAGCTCCGCCCCCTCAGCACATTAATGTGTGTGTTCTTCACTCACACACTCTCCTCGTTCCTCATCTCGGTCTGCTTCCGACACACACAGTGGATGTGGTGTTTCTGGCTCACGAACGGGAGACTCGTATTCCTCCTCATAATCAGGGTTTGTGTGCGAGGAGAACAGCACATCTGTTTGGGGGCCGGAATAGATTCCATTCATGCATTCCTGTGACGAGGATCATAACTCCCTCCCACGCTCGAGTCTCAGTGTCTTTCCCTCACTCACTCGTTCTACTTTTGCTTCATTTCTGTTCTTGTAGCTCAGTATTGGGAAGCTACTTTAAAACATTAGCTTCTCAAACAATGATGCGCTTTTTTTTACTATATACATGTTTTAATGCCACTTGCCCTTTTAGACTTTATTATAAATACCCACTATTATGATTTGCTATCATCTTTGCATAGAACATTGTCAAGGCATGAGGAACATTTGATTCCTCATGACATGACCTTGATTCTGCTAGCTTGTTCGACATTGAGAGATTATTGTACTGTGGAAACATACTATAGGTTTCCTCCTGGTTTATTGGAACCATCTGCAGAAACACACACACACACACTCACTGCTTCTCCACGGTATGATGTCACCGCGCCTCCACAACAGTGCATCAATGTGTGTGTTTGTCCTCCACTGTTTCCCATACTGGCTCCCAGTACAGGCCTGATCTTACTGTTCATACTCACTAAAGCTCATACACATCCACAGTGTTGGTGTAGCTGCACACGTTTCTTTGACTACCTGAGTCAGTGGTGCACTACCCTGCAGACTAATGAATTAGTGCAAGAATTCAAAGCGCATGTGAAACCTGCTCATTCTGAGTATCCGCGGTTAGAAAAATCTGCACACGTACAGAATAATAACAGAGAAAAATGGAGGGGGGGAAAGGAATGACAACAGTCAACATGCAAACTCCGGTCTGGTGGAAAAGATAAGTGTTTAAGATTTAAAACACTGTGTAATGCTGTGTAAAGCATCAGCCGGGCTGAACAGAAATGCACTTCACTCTCTGACAGTAGGTGGCGCTGTTACACCGAAGCAGTGCTAATAAACGAGACATACATTCAGAGATACAATCATATACAAACACCCCCAAACGCATAACAATCCTGTGTTCGCATGTCAGTGTCAGAATGGAAAGGTGACGAGTTTGCTGGTTTCTCAGTGTTCAGTTTAAAAGAGATCAAGTGATTTGACTGAGATGTGTAGAACAGTCGACAGATGCCACAGAAATGAGGCATCCTAAAAATATATATCGATTTGTATGCTTTGCATTGATACAGCGTATCGCTCAATGTGGATCCATATGGATGTACGGTTATTGGTTTCAGCGCTGTGAGGAATCCAGAACACATGATCCGGGGTCAGGAGTTCCTCAGGGATCCGTGCTCGGACCCCTCCAGTTCTCCACACACACTATATCACGGAGACTACGATCTCTCTTACACCCCACTGAGGGCTAGCTTATGCTTTTTTCAACATAAAAAAAATATGAATTTAATTATAACTGGTTATATATGGTTGTAAGGGTCACTCAGTGGATCTCATGCCGGTCCTGCTCTTGTTTTGTAGACGGTGGCCATTCTGGAGCAGCGTCTGACTCTGACCGAGGACAAACTGCAGGAGTGTGTGGAGAACCAGCGTCAGATCGGAGCCCAACCCCGAGCTCAGAGTCTCCAGATCCCAGACCAGCGCCCCGATCCACAGCGATAACAGCGATCACTTCAGATCAGCAGATCAGTGCAGGGCGGCAGATGCTCTGTGTTCTGCAGTGTGTGTGTGTGTGTGATGCAGGAGTGTGTGTTTGTGCTGAGTGTGGAATAAGCCCCGGCTCTACTGTAATCCATCCTCAAAACCACAAACTGAAACTGAAATCTGAGAAGAGAAATCAAAACATGAAGCCTTCTTCCTTGACTAGCATTAGCCGAACAGTTTGTCCTGAACTTTCAAACTGTCATTTTCTTTTTCACGTTTACTATTTTAAGTGCTGCTGTCTCATTTCCCGGTGTAACTAAACAATTCTTTTTTATTTTGTCCATTAAAATGCCAGTAAATGTGTTTTTAACACGTGGTGCTTATTGTGTTCTTTCTGTATATTACTGTATAATATAGTATCAGCTAATATGTATCATTTATTATGTAGTGTCAAGGCCGCGCTTTACAGTCACGTCTGTTCATTCATTGGTTGATTTCCCTGAATCATGTAAATACGACTCGGCCAATAGCGTGAGTTTGGGGGCGGGGCTTTCAGGAGCGTTCCGGAAACCTGTTTGAAAACAGCCCCTCTGGAGCTCATGACGAGTGTGAAGCAACTAATCTGTTTTAATGTAGTTTTATCCCAAAAAAAAGTTGAATCTTTTTTTGTGTACAGCGGCTTCGTTCACTCCTCAAAACCGCTCATAACTTTAAAATAACTCATTTCCGAAATCACCCGTCTGCAGACTGAATGAGTTTGCTGGGATGTTTTCCTCTCTGTAGTTCAGCTGAGCTGTGAACAGACCCACTAAAGCATAACACTGGTGGACACACACACACACACACACACACACACACACACACACACACTCTTTTCCTTCCTGTCTGGGGCTCGAGTCTGTGCCGGACGGGACTGAGCCTCACACTTCCAGATAACGACATCAGGCCTTTAATTACACACCACTCTCCGCTGGGTCAGTGTGTGTGTGTGTGTTCTGTGACTGAAGTAAAGCGCAGTGTGGGTCTGCCTCGTGCTCCACATGTGTTTCTCTGGGTCTTTATTGGCAGAACATCTGGAGGCCTTTCCCCGATCCGCCGTCAGACGAGTGTGTGTGTGTGTGTGTGTGTGTGTGTGTGCATCTGGAGGCCTTTCCCCGATTCGCCGTCAGACGAGTGTGTGTGTGTGTGTGTGTGTGTGTGTGTGTGTGTGTGTGTGTGTGTGTGTGTGCATCTGGAGGCCTTTCCCCGATCCGCCGTCAGACGAGTGTGTGTGTGTGTGTGTGTGTGTGTGTGTGCATCTGGAGGCCTTTCCCTGATCCGCCGTCAGACGAGTGTGTGTGTGTGTGCATCTGGAGGCCTTTCCCCGATCCGCCGTCAGACGAGTGTGTGTGTGTGTGTGTGTGTGTGTGTGTGCATCTGGAGGCCTTTCCCCGATCCGCCGTCAGACGAGTGTGTGTGTGTGCATCTGGAGGCCTTTCCCTGATCCGCCGTCAGACGAGTGTGTGTGTGTGTGTGTGTGTGTGTGTGTGTGTGTGTGTGTGTGTGTGTGTGTGTGTGTGTGTGTGTGCATCTGGAGGCCTTTCCCCGATCCGCTGTCAGACGAGTGTGTGTCCGAGTTTCATCTGCCTGATGGACAGTATTTGAAAAGGTAACGGGTTAGGGTTAAGGGTTAAGACTGTGGGTTAGGGTTAAGGGTTAGGGTTAAGGGTTAGGACCGTGGGTTAGGGGTTAGGGTTAAGGGTTAGGGTTAAGAAGGCTAGGGTTAAGACCGTGGGTTAGGGTTAAGAAGGCTAGGGTTAAGACCGTGGGTTAGGGTTAAGAAGGCTAGGGTTAAGACCGTGGGTTAGGGTTAAGAAGGCTAGGGTTAAGACCGTGGGTTAGGGTTAAGAAGGCTAGGGTTAAGACCGTGGGTTAGGGTTAAGAAGGCTAGGGTTAAGACCGTGGACGTTACAGGACGGTCTTTCTAAAACGGGGCCTGTTTATATTTCAACAGTGGTTTTTATGGAAGCTTGTTTCTTCCAAGGAATAATAAATAAAAAAAAGGTATTTGTGATTTCTTGTCTCGTAATTGACCGTTCGCAGAGACCAGCCCCCTTTAGTTACTGTTGCTATGTCCGACAAGCCACGCCTCTCTCGCGCCACACGTTCTCACGCAGTGAAACACACACCGCGCAGCAGAGAGGACGCCGGCAGCACAGAGCACCTTACTGTTGATCTGAAACAAAGTCTCAACTTTCAAATGTGATCATTTAAAATTTAAACAATAAATACCGTTTTGTGTCTCTTTAATGTGTCTGACAGATCTCTGCTCAACCATAACCCTAACCCCAACCCTCAGTTAACCGTGAACCGATCATCTCGTCCTGCTAGGTCATCTATAGCAGCAAATAAACATGAATGAACATCAGAAGGAATGTTGTTTAACCGCGGAAAGACGTCAGGTCAGTCCACTCCGTTCTTCAAGTTCAAATGCAGCGACGTTAATCTGCTAACTCTCCTGACGGCTCTGTCGGACAGAAACGGCGGATTGTGATTGGTCAGATCGCCTGTCAATCAAACTCCCTCGAAGGGTGAATTCCGAGTTTAGATGTAAACCTGCTATTGTGACACATAAACCTGTGTGAAAAAATTGTTAGATATAAATTTGCAATTACTTTTATTTTTTATTCCATTGCAGTTCAACATTCAAGCTGCAATGTAACAAACTCTTCACAGAGATTTCACAGTTATTAACATTTTAATCTAACTAAGGTTTTGTTTTTGTTTTGTTTTTTGTGACAAAATGATAGCTCTATTTTGTGTTATATTGCTGTGGCATTGGATTTCAGAAAACCAGTTACTGCTGCTGTGTGAGTGTTTCTAACACTTTTGCTGACCAATGTAATCAATACCAATAGAAAAGTCATAGAAGAGCTATTGTGGATTTTTTTTTCTTTTGCTATTGGAGCAAATGGGAATACAAACATTATATTTATTGTGGTTACCGTTCACCACTATAGTTTACACAGCTATGATGACTTCTGCTTCTGAGAGCCCCAGAAATCTGGAAAGCTTCCATTCAAAAGAGAAGGGCGTAACTGTGTGGAGGCGGAGCTGAATGCGAGCCTGCAGTGGATTGTGGGAAAGGGGCGGGGTTTAAGAAAGGCAGTGGGTGGAGCTTGACAGTTCTAAACCTGATTAGGTCAGGCTCCACCCATTAGTTTGACAGAGGCGGTGCTGGACGTCATGTGACCCTGCAGTGAGAATGATTGACAGGAGCTGTAGACCTGAGATCTCGTTCTGTGACGGATGTTTCATCCGAGATCCTCGTCCCTCATGAACACTGAAGCTGCGCATCATTTCCTGTTTCCTGTCCCTCGGCGAGTGTCGGGTTCATGTTTGTCTGGGAATTGCAGTGATGTTTCCACTCGCTCACTGTGAGACGCAGAAGAGCTGATGAGGAGCTCGAACCCTCGTTTCCCCACACACACTCACTGGGTTTATAACGCAGCTTCTCACATTATGCTCTTAGTGCACACACACACAACCTGTCAGAGGTTTGGGGGCGGGAGGTTTCTAATGTTTTTAAAAGAAGTCTCTTCTGCTCACCAAGGCTGCATTTATTTGATTAAAAATACCAACGACAAAAAAACAGTAATATTGTGAAATATTGATGATGATTTGATGCTCAAGAAACATTTATGATTATTATCAATGTTGAAAACTGATTTACCTTATTTTTATTTCAGGATTCTTTGATGAATAGAAACTTCTTATTTATCTTTTGTAACATTAAACACTACCATTCAAACGTTTGGGGTCTGTAAGAATTTTTATTAGATTTTTTGGGGAAAGAAATAAAATGAATCAATACTTTTATTTATCAATGATTAATTAAATTGATCTTGAAATTGATTCTGTTACAGTTTAGTTGCAAACTGAGCTCAAAAATCCAGGTATTTACAGTGACTTTGACTGGTATTGATTTAGTGTGTGTTCAGAGGCTCAGTGGTTGTGTGTCAGGAGTGTGTGTCAGGAGTGTGTAAAGGCAGTGTGTGTCAGGAGTGTGTAAAGGCAGTGTGTGTCAGGAGTGTGTAAAGGCAGTGTGTGTCAGGAGTGTGTAAAGGCAGTGTGTGTCAGGAGTGTGTAAAGGCAGTGTGTGTCAGGAGTGTGTAAAGGCAGTGTGTGTCAGGAGTGTGTAAAGGCAGTGTGTGTCAGGAGTGTGTAAAGGCAGTGTGTGTCAGGAGTGTGTAAAGGCAGTGTGTGTCAGGAGTGTGTAAAGGCAGTGTGTGTCAGGAGTGTGTAAAGGCAGTGTGTGTCAGGAGTGTGTAAAGGCAGTGTGTGTCAGGAGTGTGTAAAGGCAGTGTGTGTCAGGAGTGTGTGTCAGGAGCGTGTAAAGGCAGTGTGTGTCAGGAGCGTGTGTCAGGAGTGTGTAAAGGCAGTGTGTGTCAGGAGTGTGTAAAGGCAGTGTGTGTCAGGAGCGTGTGTCAGGAGTGTGTGTCAGGAGTGTGTAAAGGCAGTGTGTGTCAGGAGTGTGTAAAGGCAGTGTGTGTCAGGAGTGTGTAAAGGCAGTGTGTGTCAGGAGTGTGTAAAGGCAGTGTGTGTCAGGAGTGTGTAAAGGCAGTGTGTGTCAGGAGCGTGTAAAGGCAGTGTGTGTCAGGAGTGTGTAAAGGCAGTGTGTGTCAGGAGTGTGTAAAGGCAGTGTGTGTCAGGAGTGTGTAAAGGCAGTGTGTGTCAGGAGTGTGTAAAGGCAGTGTGTGTCAGGAGTGTGTAAAGGCAGTGTGTGTCAGGAGTGTGTAAAGGCAGTGTGTGTAAAGGCAGAGTGTGTAAAGGCAGAGTGTGTCAGGAGTGTGTAAAGGCAGTGTGTGTCAGGAGTGTGTAAAGGCAGTGTGTGTCAGGAGTGTGTAAAGGCAGTGTGTGTCAGGAGTGTGTAAAGGCAGTGTGTGTCAGGAGTGTGTAAAGGCAGTGTGTGTCAGGAGTGTGTAAAGGCAGTGTGTGTCAGGAGTGTGTAAAGGCAGTGTGTGTCAGGAGTGTGTAAAGGCAGTGTGTGTCAGGAGTGTGTAAAGGCAGTGTGTGTCAGGTGTGTGTAAAGGCAGTGTGTGTCAGGAGTGTTTAAAGGCAGTGTGTGTCAGGAGTGTGTAAAGGCAGTGTGTGTCAGGAGTGTGTAAAGGCAGTGTGTGTCAGGAGTGTGTAAAGGCAGTGTGTGTCAGGAGTGTGTAAAGGCAGTGTGTGTCAGGAGTGTGTAAAGGCAGTGTGTGTCAGGAGTGTGTAAAGGCAGTGTGTGTCAGGAGTGTGTAAAGGCAGTGTGTGTCAGGAGTGTGTAAAGGCAGTGTGTGTCAGGAGTGTGTAAAGGCAGTGTGTGTAAAGGCAGAGTGTGTAAAGGCAGTGTGTGTCAGGAGTGTGTAAAGGCAGTGTGTGTCAGGAGTGTTTATAGGCAGTGTGTGTCAGGAGTGTGTAAAGGCAGTGTGTGTCAGGTGTGTGTAAAGGCAGTGTGTGTCAGGTGTGTGTAAAGGCAGTGTGTGTCAGGAGTGTGTAAAGGCAGTGTGTGTCAGGTGTGTGTAAAGGCAGTGTGTGTCAGGAGTGTGTAAAGGCAGTGTGTGTCAGGAGTGTGTAAAGGCAGTGTGTGTCAGGTGTGTGTAAAGGCAGTGTGTGTCAGGAGTGTGTAAAGGCAGTGTGTGTCAGGAGTGTGTAAAGGCAGTGTGTGTCAGGAGTGTGTAAAGGCAGTGTGTGTCAGGAGTGTGTAAAGGCAGTGTGTGTCAGGAGTGTGTAAAGGCAGTGTGTGTCAGGAGTGTGTAAAGGCAGTGTGTGTAAAGGCAGAGTGTGTAAAGGCAGTGTGTGTCAGGAGTGTTTAAAGGCAGTGTGTGTCAGGAGTGTGTAAAGGCAGTGTGTGTCAGGTGTGTGTAAAGGCAGTGTGTGTCAGGAGTGTGTAAAGGCAGTGTGTGTCAGGTGTGTGTAAAGGCAGTGTGTGTCAGGAGTGTGTAAAGGCAGAGTGTGTCAGGAGTGTGTAAAGGCAGTGTGTGTCAGGAGTGTGTAAAGGCAGTGTGTGTCAGGAGTGTGTAAAGGCAGTGTGTGTCAGGAGTGTGTAAAGGCAGTGTGTGTCAGGAGTGTGTAAAGGCAGTGTGTGTCAGGAGTGTGTAAAGGCAGTGTGTGTCAGGAGTGTGTAAAGGCAGTGTGTGTCAGGAGTGTGTAAAGGCAGTGTGTGTCAGGAGTGTGTAAAGGCAGTGTGTGTCAGGAGTGTGTAAAGGCAGTGTGTGTCAGGAGTGTGTAAAGGCAGTGTGTGTCAGGAGTGTGTAAAGGCAGTGTGTGTCAGGAGTGTGTGTCAGGAGTGTGTGTCAGGAGTGTGTAAAGGCAGTGTGTGTCAGGAGTGTGTAAAGGCAGTGTGTGTCAGGTGTGTGTAAAGGCAGTGTGTGTCAGGAGTGTGTAAAGGCAGTGTGTCAGGAGTGTGTAAAGGCAGTGTGTAAAGGCAGTGTGTGTCAGGAGTGTGTAAAGGCAGTGTGTGTCAGGTGTGTGTAAAGGCAGTGTGTGTCAGGAGTGTGTAAAGGCAGTGTGTGTCAGGAGTGTGTAAAGGCAGTGTGTGTCAGGAGTGTGTAAAGGCAGTGTGTGTCAGGAGTGTGTAAAGGCAGTGTGTGTCGGGAGTGTGTAAAGGCAGTGTGTGTCGGGAGTGTGTAAAGGCAGTGTGTGTCAGGTGTGTGTAAAGGCAGTGTGTGTCAGGAGTGTTTAAAGGCAGTGTGTGTCAGGAGTGTGTAAAGGCAGTGTGTGTCAGGTGTGTGTAAAGGCAGTGTGTGTCAGGAGTGTGTAAAGGCAGTGTGTGTCAGGTGTGTGTAAAGGCAGTGTGTGTCAGGAGTGTTTAAAGGCAGTGTGTGTCAGGAGTGTGTAAAGGCAGTGTGTGTCAGGTGTGTGTAAAGGCAGTGTGTGTCAGGAGTGTGTAAAGGCAGTGTGTGTCAGGTGTGTGTAAAGGCAGTGTGTGTCAGGAGTGTTTAAAGGCAGTGTGTGTCAGGAGTGTGTAAAGGCAGTGTGTGTCAGGTGTGTGTAAAGGCAGTGTGTGTCAGGAGTGTGTAAAGGCAGTGTGTGTCAGGAGTGTGTAAAGGCAGAGTGTGTCAGGAGTGTTTAAAGGCAGTGTGTGTCGGGAGTGTGTAAAGGCAGTGTGTGTCGGGAGTGTGTAAAGGCAGTGTGTGTCAGGAGTGTGTAAAGGCAGTGTGTGTCAGGAGTGTGTAAAGGCAGTGTGTGTCAGGTGTGTGTAAAGGCAGTGTGTGTCAGGAGTGTGTAAAGGCAGTGTGTGTAAAGGCAGAGTGTGTCAGGAGTGTGTAAAGGCAGTGTGTGTCAGGAGTGTGTAAAGGCAGTGTGTGTCAGGAGTGTTTA
Organism: Rhinichthys klamathensis goyatoka; assembly: GCF_029890125.1. Taxonomy (NCBI): domain Eukaryota; kingdom Metazoa; phylum Chordata; class Actinopteri; order Cypriniformes; family Leuciscidae; genus Rhinichthys; species Rhinichthys klamathensis. The sequence continues at coordinate 140,950 of NW_026607028.1, forward strand.
AAGGCAGTGTGTGTCGGGAGTGTGTAAAGGCAGTGTGTGTCAGGTGTGTGTAAAGGCAGTGTGTGTCAGGAGTGTGTAAAGGCAGTGTGTGTCAGGAGTGTGTAAAGGCAGTGTGTGTCAGGAGTGTGTAAAGGCAGTGTGTGTCAGGTGTGTGTAAAGGCAGTGTGTGTCAGGAGTGTGTAAAGGCAGTGTGTGTCAGGTGTGTGTAAAGGCAGTGTGTGTCAGGAGTGTGTAAAGGCAGTGTGTGTCAGGAGTGTGTAAAGGCAGTGTGTGTCAGGAGTGTGTAAAGGCAGTGTGTGTCAGGAGTGTGTAAAGGCAGTGTGTGTCAGGAGTGTGTAAAGGCAGTGTGTGTCAGGAGTGTGTAAAGGCAGTGTGTGTCAGGAGTGTGTAAAGGCAGTGTGTGTCAGGAGTGTGTAAAGGCAGTGTGTGTCAGGAGTGTGTAAAGGCAGTGTGTGTCGGGAGTGTGTAAAGGCAGTGTGTGTCAGGAGTGTGTAAAGGCAGTGTGTGTCAGGAGTGTGTAAAGGCAGTGTGTGTCAGGAGTGTGTAAAGGCAGTGTGTGTCAGGAGTGTGTAAAGGCAGTGTGTGTCAGGAGTGTGTAAAGGCAGTGTGTGTCAGGAGTGTGTAAAGGCAGTGTGTGTCAGGAGTGTGTAAAGGCAGTGTGTGTCAGGAGTGTGTAAAGGCAGTGTGTGTCAGGAGTGTGTAAAGGCAGTGTGTGTCGGGAGTGTGTAAAGGCAGTGTGTGTCAGGAGTGTGTAAAGGCAGTGTGTGTCAGGTGTGTGTAAAGGCAGTGTGTGTCAGGAGTGTTTAAAGGCAGTGTGTGTCAGGAGTGTGTAAAGGCAGTGTGTGTCAGGAGTGTGTGTCAGGGGTGTGTGTCAGGAGTGTGTAAACACTTCACACTGGACACTTCTGAAGGATTGTTCATGTATCATTCGCCTGATTTATACAACATTTTACTCTTAAAAACATGGTGAAAATGTATTTGTGTCCGTCCGTTGACAGTCTTTTCTGATTTCTGCAGTGAGAAAAATAGAATCCAAAAACCTTTAATATCCAACAAGAGCTTTATCCGGAGAGGATGCAGGGAAGGCAGAAGTGGCAGACCTCCGTCAGGGCGGAAGGACTCTTCATGACTCGACAGGGGATCCTCCGTTCAACAACAGTGGACTCAAACTCCACGGCACAGTGTAGAGCTGTGTGTGTGTGTGTGTGTGTGTGTGTGTGTGTGTGTGTGTCCTTCATCCGCCTGACTAATGTTTTCAACTTTTGCTTTAGCTAAACTATCGGTTATCATATAAAGTGATTGTGTCTCTTCAGAAGACTTGCATTAAACCACTCGATTCATTTAGATTACTTTTAGGAACTTTTAGAAGCATCAACGTTTTGGTTCCATTGACTTTCAATGGAGTGACAGAAATCTTTAATTAAAAATATCTTCATTTGTGTTTTGAAGATGAACAAGAGTCTTAAAGGGGACATATCATGAAAGTCTGGCTTTCCCCGTGTGTGAGTGCTGTAATCCGCCGCTTCTGCCGACACAGAACACATGAACACGGAAACCCAGTAACTGTGTTCTGGCGAGGCTTTCTCTGAGTGCATGGCTAAAATAAGCCGATCAGATTTCGCTCCTTCTGCCGTATGAAGAGGATCTTATTATAATATTCCCGGCCCTTAATCTGCACGTTCACACACACCAGCGACATTGGGTTCGGCGAGCGCCAACAGAGACCAGTTCTAACGCACTGGAGAAGATCCAGCAAAGCCTGAAACTGTTCTGTGGTCGAGCACAGACGACACTGAACACTATTGACCAGAACATGTCAGCGCTGTCTTATAAACACCTCAGGAACTGTGGACACTTGTGGAAGAGTTCAACATGATGAGGAGATGATCAGTGTAACTCCACAACAACTACAGAAATGTCTCCGCTAACATTCAGAAACGTGTAAAAGTGAAGCTCTCCCTGAGTCTCTCCGTAAGGCTGCACTCGCTGCTGTTACTCCTGACTCTGGATCAGTGAGATCGGCCTGTGTTGTTATTGCCGGAGTCTCTGAAGCTTGTGTAGAGGCTCCGCCCTCTTCTGAACAGAGGCGGAGCTAAAGCTAATTTGCATTTAAAGGGACACACACAAAAACGGCATGTTTTTGCTCACGCCCAAAAATTGATTATAGACAAGCTATAATAAATGATCTGGTATTTTGAGCTGAAATTTCACAGACACATTCTGGGGACACCATAGATTTATATTACATCTGGTGAAAAGAGGCATAATATGTCACCTTTAAGGTTTTGGAGCGGCATGAGAGTGAGTAAATGACAACAGAATTTTCATTTTTGGGTGAACTATCACTTTAAGATGCCGAGTATACGGCACATCTATCCACTCGTACTGGACAAGAGAAACGGCGGAGTGCAGATGAGCTCAGAGCTTTTACTTTTCAGCTCTTCTAGTGAATCTTTAACTCTTTCCCCGCCATTGACGAGTTTTTCCGTCAATCCGTGTTTCCCCCGTTATACGGTAGGGGGCGCTGTTACGCATCATCTGAAATAGTGCAGCATCTCCAGATCCAAAACAGGAGAAGAAGAAGACCTGCATAAACCAGACAGAGCCGATAGATGTTGTTTACGCACATGTAAGCTAACATGATCATCAAACATTCAAAAGCATATAAATCAAAACTGCGTAACGTTTCTGAATATAATGTCGACCCAGGAAGAGGAAATGACTGACAAAAACACAATTTCTCAGCCTTTTTTTTAATGAAACTTCCCCACATTTAAAGGCACACTGAAGTGTCTTGGAACGCGCAGCTTTGTTTGATGCGTTGATGTAATTTCCACTGAAACAGGAAGCTAAGGCCGGACATATTGAATGGATCCTCCCCCTTTTCAAATAGCCAATAGCGTTTAGTTTACCTCACAGATTGACAGCACCATGGAAGTGAATCCGAGCGCTGATGATACGCTGGATTCAATTGAAAGGTGTGAATAATTCTAGCCATTTCATTCTTAACCAACAAACAGTTGGAAACCGGAATAAAACTCGAGCGTTTGAGCAACCGAACACACACTCCAACACATATTTCTCCGTGACGCGTCAACGGTCGCTTTGGCCAGGTGGTGTTTATAGCAGAGGGGGCGGAGCTTTGAATTCTAGAGAGCATTTGATTGGACAGAAGATGTGATGAGAAGCGGTGATGTCATAAAAATTCCTGATCCATTTTAGCGGAAGTGGTTGTAATCTCCCATCAATCCCACAATCTCCTAAATGTGAATTTTGTCATTGTTTTGAAACACACCTGCTTATTCATTACATTAAGGCTAACATATTCATACTAAAAGCTAAAAAGCTTAAATTTTGATTTAAAGGGGCCTTTAAGTGTTGATAAAAAAAATAATGAATGAAGCTAGAATGAATGAATGAAAGCAGAGGCTCTGTTCTTTTTCTTTTTATATATTGAAATAAATATATCAACAAAAAATAGTCTAGGTAAAGAATGCTGGCGCTGGCGGGGAAAGAGTTAACGCCGTCATTATTTTGCGAGGGAAAATAAGAGGCGCTGTGCCTTTAAACCCTCCGGCACAGACTCCTCCCCTCGCGTGATGACGCGCTCGCTTTAATGCAGCCTGTCAAACAGCCATCAGAAGAGAACCAGGCGAGCGGAGGGATCGCGATCATGAGCCGCGTCTGACGGATCGCCCTGCCGCGTTCCCCCCCGTTCTGTCGCACACAGCAGCCTCGCCCGTTCTCCTCCATGAAACACTCTCTCTGGAGCGGCGTGATCATGATGATGTCGAGCAAGAGCGCGGAATGGCTTCAGGATGAGCTGGAGTCCGGCGGGGCGCTTCTGCTGCTCGACTGCCGCACACACGAGCTCTTCGAGTCCGCGCACATCGAGTCCGCCATCAACCTGGCCATCCCGGGGCTCATGCTGAGGAGACTGAAGAAGGGCAACCTGCCCATCCGATCCATCATCCCCAACAACGAGGACCAGGAGAAGTTCGTGCGGCGCTGTAAGACGGACACGGTTCTGCTGTACGACGAGGCGACCGCGGACTGGCCGGAGAGCGGCACCTCAGGCTCCGTGATCGGGCTCCTCATGCACAAGCTCCGCGACGACGGGTGCAACGCCTATTACCTGGAAGGCAAGGAGTTTATTTGCCATTCAAAACTTTCAAGAGCTCGAAACGCTTTCTCTGCGCGCGTGTGTGTGTGTGAGAGAGAGAGACAGAAATGGATTAAATCTCTCCTCTCCGCTGAAATCCGCGCTCTTCTGCTTTTAAACGGAGAAAAAGTTCGTTTACATTAGACGAATACATCCGCGCGCTCGCTTCGTGAAATCTTTCACGTCTGACAGGCATTTTGTATAAACTCACTGCTCTTAAAATAGCTAATGTGTACCCTTTTTTGTCTTTCTCTGTGTGTTTTGACTACAACCCTTTAAAAAAAGGAGAAACAAAGATGTTTTCAATTAATTGCCTAAAATGGCTCCGCCATGTTGTCTTTCTGAAGGAAAACGAGCGATTTATGAATGAACGGCCAAAAAGACAGAATCACGACGCTGTTCGACTCTTTTTGATAAATAACCACGTTCTATTCGATATTTTGTGCAAATATACGCACATGTCGAGCGTTTTGTCGTGGAAATGGAGTTTGACTGTGTAATTCTCGGTTTCGCCACCATTCACAAAATACACATCGAGTGTCAGTCATGATCTTCACCATGTGACCAACAGTTGAACACTCAATCCGTTAGAATATTAATCTGTTTACTCGGATTTATTTATTGTGAAATAGTATCTTTTTCACCAGTGCTTATTAATTAGATACTAGTATTAATTCCTTTGCTTATAAATACACATCGAGTGTCTATGCCAAGGAACTATTCCATTGTTAATTTTTGCCACTTGAGATGGTCTGTAGGTCAGATATTAAAGAGGCAGTTCACACATAAATAGTTGATTTACAAACCTGAATGACTGACTGGATAACAAAAGATGTTGTTTTGAAAAATGCCTCGGCTTTTTTTTTCCTTTTTTTTTTTTTTGGTCTATAAAGTGGAAGTCAATGGTCACCAAAACTGTTTTGTTTCCACCGAAACAAAAAACCGAAAGAAGTCATACAGGTTTGGAATGAGGAAAGGATTACAGAATGATCATTTTTGTGTGAACTAACCCTTTAGCTGTTCACACTCCAGCCATTACAGTTTTACTGGGAACACTTCTTATCTCACTGGTTAGGCTAAGTGTTTTGTATAATAACTAGTCAGCATGTCTAGTGACTTTTGCAGTAACTAATAACAATTGGAACACATAATATATTAGATGTTAGTGGCTATTTGGATTACTAGTATTTACAAGACATTAGTATTTATGTTAGTATTTTAGTTATTTTCATATTATTATTTTAGTATACTAAAATTTGTATTTTAATAACATTGTATGGATTGTTAGAACACATCGCCCTTGTTTGAGTGTTTATATGTTCAGATACATGTGATTTATCGCTCTGACTGGTCTGTTATAGCCGATTTATCGCTCTGGCTGTTTATCGCTCTGGCTGTTTATCGCTCTGACTGATCTGTTATAGCCGATTTAACACTCTGACTGATCTGTTATAGCCGATTTATCGCTCTGACTGATCTGTTATAGCCGATTTATCACTCTGGCTGATCTGTTATAGCCGATTTATCACTCTGGCTGATCTGTTATAGCCGATTTATCGCTCTGGCTGATCTGTTATAGCCGATTTATCACTCTGGCTGATCTGTTATAGCCGATTTATCGCTCTGGCTGATCTGTTATAGCCGATTTATCGCTCTGGCTGATCTGTTATAGCCGATTTATCACTCTGGCTGATCTGTTATAGCCGATTTATCACTCTGGCTGATCTGTTATAGCCGATTTATCACTCTGGCTGATCTGTTATAGCCGATTTATCACTCTGGCTGATCTGTTATAGCCGATTTATCACTCTGGCTGATCTGTTATAGCCGATTTATCACTCTGGCTGATCTGTTATAGCCGATTTATCGCTCTGGCTGATCTGTTATAGCCGATTTATCGCTCTGGCTGATCTGTTATAGCCGATTTATCACTCTGGCTGATCTGTTATAGCCGATTTATCACTCTGGCTGATCTGTTATAGCCGATTTATCACTCTGGCTGATCTGTTATAGCCGATTTATCGCTCTGGCTGATCTGTTATAGCCGATTTATCGCTCTGGCTGATCTGTTATAGCCGATTTATCGCTCTGGCTGATCTGTTATAGCCGATTTATCACTCTGGCTGATCTGTTATAGCCGATTTATCACTCTGGCTGATCTGTTATAGCCGATTTATCGCTCTGGCTGATCTGTTATAGCCGATTTATCGCTCTGGCTGATCTGTTATAGCCGATTTATCGCTCTGGCTGATCTGTTATAGCCGATTTATCACTCTGGCTGATCTGTTATAGCCGATTTATCACTCTGACTGATCTGTTATAGCCGATTTATCGCTCTGGCTGATCTGTTATAGCCGATTTATCGCTCTGGCTGATCTGTTATAGCCGATTTATCACTCTGGCTGATCTGTTATAGCCGATTTATCACTCTGGCTGATCTGTTATAGCCGATTTATCACTCTGGCTGATCTGTTATAGCCGATTTATCGCTCTGGCTGATCTGTTATAGCCGATTTATCGCTCTGGCTGATCTGTTATAGCCGATTTATCACTCTGGCTGATCTGTTATAGCCGATTTATCACTCTGGCTGATCTGTTATAGCCGATTTATCACTCTGGCTGATCTGTTATAGCCGATTTATCGCTCTGGCTGATCTGTTATAGCCGATTTATCGCTCTGGCTGATCTGTTATAGCCGATTTATCGCTCTGGCTGATCTGTTATAGCCGATTTATCACTCTGGCTGATCTGTTATAGCCGATTTATCACTCTGGCTGATCTGTTATAGCCGATTTATCGCTCTGGCTGATCTGTTATAGCCGATTTATCGCTCTGGCTGATCTGTTATAGCCGATTTATCGCTCTGGCTGATCTGTTATAGCCGATTTATCACTCTGGCTGATCTGTTATAGCCGATTTATCACTCTGACTGATCTGTTATAGCCGATTTATCGCTCTGGCTGATCTGTTATAGCCGATTTATCGCTCTGGCTGATCTGTTATAGCCGATTTATCACTCTGGCTGATCTGTTATAGCCGATTTATCACTCTGGCTGATCTGTTATAGCCGATTTATCACTCTGACTGATCTGTTATAGCCGATTTATCACTCTGGCTGATCTGTTATAGCCGATTTATCACTCTGGCTGATCTGTTATAGCCGATTTATCACTCTGGCTGATCTGTTATAGCCGATTTATCACTCTGACTGATCTGTTATAGCCGATTTATCGCTCTGGCTGATCTGTTATAGCCGATTTATCGCTCTGGCTGATCTGTTATAGCCGATTTATCGCTCTGGCTGATCTGTTATAGCCGATTTATCACTCTGGCTGATCTGTTATAGCCGATTTATCACTCTGACTGATCTGTTATAGCCGATTTATCGCTCTGGCTGATCTGTTATAGCCGATTTATCGCTCTGGCTGATCTGTTATAGCCGATTTAACACTCTGGCTGATCTGTTATAGCCGATTTATCGCTCTGACTGATCTGTTATAGCCGATTTATCGCTCTGACTGATAATCGTGTATTATCTGGCTTGTTCTAGGAGGATTTAACAAGTTTCAGACGGAGTACCCGGAGCACTGCGAGACGAACTTGGACTGTTCGTGTCCCAGCAGTTCTCCGCCCTCCTCCGTTCTGGGTCTGGGTGGACTCCGGATCAGCTCCGACTGTTCTGACGGGGAGTCGGACCGCGAGCCGGGCAGCGCCACAGAGTCCGAGGGAAGCCCGATACCCAGTAACCAGCCAGCGTTCCCAGTCCAGATCTTACCGTATCTCTACCTGGGCTGTGCCAAAGACTCCACCAACTTGGACGTTCTGGGCAAGTACAACATCAAGTACATCCTGAACGTGACTCCCAACCTGCCCAACATGTTCGAACACGACGGGGAATTCAAGTACAAACAGATTCCCATCTCGGATCACTGGAGCCAAAACCTTTCTCAGTTTTTCCCTGAAGCCATTTCTTTCATAGGTAAGTTTCCTTTCAGAAGTTTAATGCTCATGTCCATCAGGTATTAGTTTATTATTTTCATTGTGTGTCTGAAGACTGGCTGTGACCTCAGGATGTGTTTGTGAAGTTCAGGACAATCCCAAACTCTTTTCCTTGAGTTCATTAGTCCCTTTGACGGGTCAGATTTACACAACTGTGCTCTACATGAAGAACAGACTCTGTAAACCTGACGGTCATTGAGCACGTTTACATTCACACACACAGAACTGGCTTACTGAATTAACTGTGTCCTGGTTTACAGGCAAGCCAATAACCTGGCAGTGCAAGTGTAAACCACACGCTGACAAGACTTGCTTAATAAATCAGGTTACGCCAAAACCTAATCGTTCATGTGTCCATTTATGTGAGATTTGTGATGTTGAATAATTAAGCAGTATTTTGACCGAACCGCTTCTTTCAGAACACATTTGTATCATATATTGGGTCGTAGTTCTCTGGATGCGCTTTAGTCGCGGTAAAGGTGCTTTCCTGTCACGTGTCACACACACACACACACACACACACACACACACACACACACACACACACACACACACACACACTTCAATAAGCCACAGAACGCAGGTTAATGTGTTTTCACATGTAGGAGAAGGTAAAAATCTAGCTGTGTCAATTGGTTTATGCGTGAGCCGTTTAGGTTAACGCATTTGCATGAACACACACGTGTGTATGAAGCATAATTGTGGTTTTTCTCAATCAAATGAGCTCGACAAGCTTTCCGAGGGTGAAGTAAGAGCTCAACATTACTGGAGCAGAGTAAGATCTGATGGATTCAGACGTGATCAATGTCAGACAGATCAGATCACAGAGCCGACTGAACCATGAAACACACACACACACACACACACACAGAGAGAGAGAGGAACGAGTTGAAATCTTCAACATGGCCGTTTATAAAGCGAGCTGAAAGCTTGACTCCAGATGAACGAGGATGGAAGCGGTTTTAGTTTCTCTTGTGTTTCGATGTCAGTGTTTTCAGGTGAAGCCACACGTGTGTTCTGCGGTTTGACACTTTTCTAGTAATTTCCTAAAAACATCTAGACTGAGGTTATATCTGCATGACAAAGACTCAGTGCTGGAAACGGTGCTGTTTAAGAAGTGTGCACTTCTGCTTTTGTTCTGTAGATATTTAAAGATGTAAACGAAGGCCTCAAGCGCTCACTTCTCTGAGCAGCCCTTTAATCTGAGCACACGTTTAAGTGTTTATTTATTTATTTGTATTGTCCTTTCTGAAATGTACAGCTTTAAAGGTCCCCTGACATGGAGTTATTTTATTATAATGTTTCCTGCGTTGCCCTTATAATGTTAGTATGTGTTTTAGATCAAAAATAGTCATAATTTAGAAATAAAAGGCATTGTTCCTAGCTGTGGGCAGGCTTTGATTCATTCTCAGACGTTCATCGAGGCCAGCTCTGTATTGGCCTAAGTTGAGGAAACAGTCGTCGGTGAAATGTTTGGACCATACACAACTTTGGGAAGTTGTGTCGGCGCATTTCCAGAGAATATATAAAATTAACCCAGTGTTTCTTCAGAGGCTTGGATGAAGGAACTAAAGAATACCTTTGTGTTCATTTGTACATCCGAACACTGAGCAACTGCCATGCTTCGCTCGTTTGCAAGCCATGATATCTCTCCAGGAAAAACTCTAGGTTCTTCCTAGCTCATTTTCTCATGGGCGAGCCAAACTCTCTGGGCGGCAAAGCAGAGAAAGGGGAGGTAACCTTTCCTCCTTATGACGTCATACGGAGGAGATTCAAGATCAGCGCGTCTGAGCTCTTATTTTCTCACAGGCAGAGAGAGACAGCCAAAGCTCGGTTTACACCGATTGACATGTCTAGCCACTGGGGGACCACATACAGGCTAGGGCAGGGGTCGGCAACCCAAAATGTTGAAAGAGCCATATTGGACCCAAAAAATAATAATAATCTGTCTGGAGCCGCAAAAAAATTAAAAGCTTTATATAAGCCTTATAATGAAGGCAACACATGCTGTAAGTGTTATATTAGCTTTATTAGTATCAAAATGACAAGTAGGCTACAAATTAGAGCTTAGATCGGGCCCAAAAAATCAAGCCCGGCCCGGCCCGACACATTAAACGTAATTATGAGCCCGATCCCGATTTTAACCCGACCATTTTTTAATGCGTGGGTCGTTATAACTGACGTTCTCAACTTTCTTTCTCCCGCCCGCAACATTTATGTTTTGTCCCGCTCCCGCCCGCAAATACACTTTTTTCTGTACCTCCAAATACTTTCAAGTTAGCCTACGTGTCGCCGCCATACATCCTCCTGATAAATTATTTGTTATTAAAGCATTAAAACACAAAAAACCCGTTAATTTAACATAAAAGCAAGCAGTTTACTGCGTGCATGGTTTGCCATGACTGAATGCGCGCAAAGTGCGCTCTCTTAATAATTCCTAAAAAGCTGACAGTTCATCGCGATCTCACACATCTCTGTTATTATCAATGTAGCTGACTGCACAATGAATCTTTCATAATATCCACACTTTGTTCGTTATAATTAGAGGATTTGCCAGCATACAGAATTCAGCACTGAACAAAAACGTCAGTTTTGAGCGGTGAGGGGAGTCTATCTTAAATGCTTCTGATTGGCCATTGCGTTCAAGAAATCAACACATATGTCTGTGATTGGCTATATCGCTCAAAGCTGCGAACACGTTATGAATAGAAATTCTGGCCTGTAAATCGTTTCTATTTTGTTTTAGTACAGTGAGTGCATTACCGCCCGCGCCCGCGCTCGCACTCGGCCATCAAATCTAGTCCCGCGCCGCACTCTATTGCGTTGGGAGTGCTCGGCTATCTTTCTCTTTTTCCCCTTGGGATCCACGACCCATGACACACCCGCCGGTTTGTTTGTCAGCCACCGGTCTAGCATCACGCCGATCTGACTGACACGTGTGTCACAGTCTATGACGTAAATTCTTCGTTGACAGAAATGTTTAAATTAAATATTTATTATACACATTTTTACAACGTTGAAAAACTTTAAGAATATATGTAATGTTTTTCCTTTCCTCCTACAGAAATTATATTAAAACAAAAAATATTTCTTTCCATTTTCAAATTTTTTAAAAAAGGTCCAGGGAGCCACTAGGGCGGCGCTTAAGAGCCGCATGCGGCTCTAGAGCCGCGGGTTGCCGACCTATGGGCTAGGGGAACTCATATTAATGCGAAAAACCTCAGAAAGTGAAAATTTCATGTCAGGGGACCTTGAGGCTTGTTCACACCCAGAACAGCAAATATAAAGGTCACGATAACTATATCAGCGTCACACCAGCGCACGATATCGTTCTGTTTATTACAAGCGCTGCAGTTTCGTCCGTCATCTGCCGCCTTAAATGAGCAAGCTTGATTCTGATTGGCTGCCAATGCTTTTACACCTCGGGTATTGAAATCGTTTCCGATTCACATTTGTCCATGTGTGTCTCATTCACACGCCTCGAACTGGAACCTGTTGTTCTGGTTTCGGCCGCTTTTATACGAGCATTGATATGACAGGCGTGTTAACAGGGATTGTTCACTTACAGAGATTTCATGTATAGCTTGAGGATGAGTACATGCAGGGCTCGACATAAGCAATGGCCCGATGGCCAGTAAAAGAGTATGTCGGGCTAGCAAAACAAACAGCAAACGTCATATACAGTGGCGCGAAGAGTGTCAATGTTACTTCAGGTTATAACGTGTTAAAATGTCAAAGAACTACGAGGCTGATACGAGAAAGAGGACATTCCTATAGGGCTGGGCGGTAAATCGAGTTTGTACAATATATCGATTTTTTTAAACCAAGATATGGAATGAGGCAATACTGTTTATATCGATACAGTAGCCTTTGATACGAGCACATCTGAAAAATAGCGGAGTACGCAGTGTGAGCTCCTGCAGTGAAACAACATAGTACAATTTGTCCTAAACAAGCTTATATTAAGCACTTCAAAATAACTGGTAAGATATAGTTAACAAGTTTAAAGCAGCTTGCCCTGTCAGATGCTCTGACAGATACTGTTGCTGACTGACAGATAAATACTGGCGCTGTTTAATGCGTTTGAGACGTGGTGCTTTCCTCAGTGCTTAACTTACATTTCACAGGTATATTCTCCATCTGTAAATGTTAGAGTCAAACAAATATGTCCATTTCACTGTCAGGAGAGGACGAGCTTCTGCAAGTGAATCTCCGCTAAAATTCAAGCTTCCGTGAACTAGCGCTGCCGCGAGCACGCGCGCCTAACACACGAGCACAATAGAAGAGTAGCGCAATAATTCTGACTAAAATATACATATTGCTAAAACATTTGTTGTTGGAGACAATAAATGTGCCATATGTGGAATTTTAAACCTACAAGTAGGCCTATGTTTTTATCAAAGTGAGCATTATAATGGGGTAATCAAATGCAGGCTAATATAGTTGTGCTTTTGTTTTTATTTTCATTTTTAGTTTAGCCTTAGTCATTTTGAAAACAAAAGCATTATTTTTGTTTTTAGATTGTAATGTTAGAATGTAATGTGATTTTAACCTTTTTGCACGTAATATATTGCATAGCCTACATTACATTCACTATATTTGTTTCCATATCCTTCAATATCAACATTGTTTGGATATCATTAAGCAGGATGTGAAATATTGTTTTTTAAATAAATACATATTTTCTTTATCCAAATAGAAAAACGTAGAAAGTACCGAGATATATATCGTATATCGCCATTTAACCAAAAAATACCGAGATATGATTTTTTGGCCATATCGCCCAGGGGTGGGAATCTCTAGGCACCTCACGATTCGATTCGATTACGATTCAGAGGGCTGCGATTCGATGCTAAATCGATTATCAGAATCTTTTTTTTGTGTGTGTGTGACTATAAATACTTTGCTTTAAAAGTACAAAGTAATGACCCATAAAGAATTAACGTACAATATATTTTATTAACATTGCAAAGAACCAACAGGAAAATACATGTGTGTCTGAACTAGCAGCAGCATATTTGTAGTAAATTAATAATATAACAACGACCGGTAACGTTACAGCCGAGTGTTTTTCCTCCTCTGGCTGGAAACGTGTCATTTGGCTTCATGTGTCTTGTTTCCGAAATATTTTAGTTTTACTCTACAAAGCTTACAACTAGTGTGGCTCTTGTCCAGCTCCTTTCCCCCTTCAACTTCATAGAGGCCAAAATATTTCCACACGTCAGCTTTTAACGAGGAGTGTGTTTAGCGCTCAGCCATCGCGTCCGCGTCTGTTATGTGCACGCCACAGACGGTCCGGCCACTGCACTTCCGCGCTTCAGAGTTCCGTCTTTCGCGTTCCGTCAATATTACGTTATTATAAATATATATCTAAAAATTTTTTTTTTTTTTTTTAAATCGATTTTTGACAATTGTGAATCGATTCAGAATCGTCCACGTCCGCATCGCGATGCATCTAAGAATCGATTTTTTCCCCCACCCCTAATATCGCCCAGTCCTAATTCCTAGTGTCATGGAAAACGCAGTACACCTGGGTGGAGAAAGGCGATGAGGGCATGTACTGTTTCGTTTGCCGGAAATTTACAACAAAAGCCGACCAAAATGCAAAATGCATAACCGGCCTGCCGAGTGCCGACGGGCTATCTAAAAATAGTGTAATCAAATTCCCCCCTAAACTTCTGCCAAGCCCCCCTAAAATGTGTGATTAAGTGTAAGCTACACAAATTTGTGTTCGCTTCAGTCTTGTTATAATCAGATTCAGCGCGTTCTTCATTTTTTCTTCATTGACAGTTTTTTGGTCATAAATGTTAAACGAATGACAAAAATAATCAGGCAAACTAATATACTTTTGTCTAATTTCGCCATTTTGAAGTGAAAATATAGCCTATGTAACTCATCACTCATGTAATGTAATAATTAGTTTACTGTCATTGTGAGGGGCCAAGAAAAATTAATCCTAATGTATACAATAAATACAGTTTAATGGAAAAGTGCTTTTCATTCTATTTCTTTCAGGGCCAGTAAAAATATAGAAGGGGCCAGCAAAACTCTGATCTACTGGCCCTGGGGGATCATGTTGAGCCCTGGTACATGATGACAGAAGTGAAATAATCATTAAATGTAAATATGTTTGAGTTATAGTAACACTCGTGTTGTGCGTCGGAAAGAGAAAGCGAAGGTTAAACTAGTGCGCTAAACTCACGATTCACGACATCCTGTTGTGCTGTTGCTCAGTCTGAACACTTTCACTTTTGCTGTGTAAACATGCTTTCCATGAGCCAGCGAAGATCAGGAAGTCTTGCTGAAAGAAACTTCCTGTTTAGAAGAAAGGCAGCATCAGCTAAAGAGGTCAGCGGTGTTGTGTTTTACACACTGAGTGAATCAATCGAAGCTTAAACCCCTCCAGTGGTTCTGCAGGAAGTGACCTCACTGTTCCCAGTTCAGCTGGACTCGTGTGTTCCCGCACATCCATCAGGAGACTGGGAATGGCCACTTTCATGGGACTAGTGTGTGTGTGTGTGTGTGTGTGTGTGTGTGTGTGTGTGTGAGAGAGAGAGAGAGAGAGAGATCTGTATCGCACTTCACTCTTATCATCCGCCACTGAACTCGTTTCAATTGAGATCCACAAACATCAGACTCGTGCGAGAGACAACAAACAAACGGACAGACAAACAGACAGACAGACAGACCTACAGACAGACAGACAGACATACAGACAGACAGACAGACAGACATACAGACATACAGACCTACAGACAGACAGACATACAGACAGACATGCAGACAGACATACAGACAGACCTACAGACAGACAAACAGACAGACAGACAGACAGACAGACAGACAGACAGACATACAGACATACAGACCTACAGACAGACAGACATACAGACAGACATGCAGACAGACATACAGACAGACATGCAGACAGACAGACAGACAGACATGCAGACAGACAGACAGACAGACAGACCTACAGACAGACAGACAGACATACAGACAGACAGACAGACAGACATACAGACATACAGACCTACAGACAGACAGACATACAGACAGACATGCAGACAGACATACAGACAGACATGCAGACAGACAGACAGACAGACATGCAGACAGACAGACAGACAGACAGACCTACAGACAGACAGACCTACAGACAGACAGACCTACAGACAGACAGACCTACAGACAGACAGACAGACAGACCTACAGACAGACAGACAGACAGACCTACAGACAGACAGACCTACAGACAGACAGACAGACCTACAGACAGACAGACAGACAGACAGACCTACAGACAGACAGACAGACCTACAGACAGACAGACAGACCTACAGACAGACAGACAGACAGACCTACAGACAGACAGACCTACAGACAGACAGACCTACAGACAGACAGACCTACAGACAGACAGACAGACAGACCTACAGACAGACAGACAGACAGACCTACAGACAGACAGACCTACAGACAGACAGACCTACAGACAGACAGACAGACAGACCTACAGACAGACAGACAGACAGACCTACAGACAGACAGACAGACAGACCTACAGACAGACAGACAGACAGACCTACAGACAGACAGACCTACAGACAGACAGACAGACCTACAGACAGACAGACAGACAGACAGACCTACAGACAGACAGACCTACAGACAGACAGACAGACAGACAGACCTACAGACAGACAGACAGACAGACCTACAGACAGACAGACCTACAGACAGACAGACCTACAGACAGACAGACCTACAGACAGACAGACAGACAGACCTACAGACAGACAGACAGACAGACCTACAGACAGACAGACAGACAGACAGACCTACAGACAGACAGACCTACAGACAGACAGACAGACCTACAGACAGACAGACAGACAGACAGACCTACAGACAGACAGACAGACCTACAGACAGACAGACAGACAGACAGACCTACAGACAGACAGACAGACAGACAGACCTACAGACAGACAGACAGACAGACCTACAGACAGACAGACCTACAGACAGACAGACCTACAGACAGACAGACAGACAGACCTACAGACAGACAGACAGACAGACCTACAGACAGACAGACAGACAGACAGACCTACAGACAGACAGACCTACAGACAGACAGACAGACCTACAGACAGACAGACAGACAGACAGACCTACAGACAGACAGACAGACCTACAGACAGACAGACAGACAGACAGACCTACAGACAGACAGACAGACAGACAGACCTATCTATATTAGGGCTGTTGGAACGAATTCCGAAATTCGAATATAATTCGAATATTAAAAAAATCAATACTATTCGAATGCTGAAGTTACTATTCGAATATTGTTTTTTTATGTATATTTTAATTTTTTTATATATATAAACAGGAAAGAGGCCGCACTATGCATAAATTGTTTTATTTGCACAAACGCGTTTCAAGAAGGCACGCGCCGAAACGCGTTTGTGCAAATAAAACAATTTATGCATAGTGCGGCCTCTTTCCTGTATAACGTTATATATTCTAATCATCAGGCCAGCATTCTTAAAGTTTAAGTTTAATCATTGAGTGAAGCCTGCTCCTATTCCCATTCATTAATTTTTTTATATGGAATCTTGCCTTTCTCGCCACCTTGACTTACACACATGTGAAAATGAAATGCTTTTGTTTCGTCTGATGAACAATAACGTTTTTGAATCGTAACAATTGTGCACGTTATCCACGCTGTATCATCATAACAATACTGTCAAAAATGGTAACTGTTTAACAACGTAAAAAAGCGCCCGTGAAGCGCAAATATCTCGGTGAATACTCAGCGGATTCGGCGAGCAACAAACTCGTTGGAACCGTCTAGTCGGACTGAAAAGAACGATATAAGTTTCAGAATTTTCGGTGGTGTTTTAGCGGAGATATTAGCCGAAAACCATCGGCAGCGCTGCAACCATATTCAGCACGAATAAAATGTTTATTGTAATGTTAGATATCCCTCTAGTGGACAGAACGTGTAACAACCACATGCTATAGTGGCATTGGCGATCCATAAGGCCTGAGTAATGTCGTAAATATTAATAATAGGATGAATTTGAGCATTTAATATTCGAATATTATTCGAATATTAAATAAAATAAGGAATGGAATTCGAATAGTATTATAGAGGAAGATTGACAGCCCTAATCTATATAGGTTCTTGTATAATGCAGTGTTATACTATTTTTTTTCACTATTGTTTCCTTCATGTTTTGAATGAGCTTTATATATAGTTTTCATGTTAATTTTAGTTTAATTTTTACAAATTATTATTATTATTTTTTTTTTTTTAAATTAGTTTTAGGTTTAATTTATTTTTATTTCAGTTTTAGTTTTTTTTTAATTCCAGCTAATAATTTTAGTGCCTCAACTTAGGGTTAGGGTTAGCTTATGGCAGAGGCAACTTTTCTCATTTTCATTTAAAAAAAAAAAAAAAAGATAATTATAATTTTATTTCAGCTTCATTTCATTTAACAGAAGTGTTTTAGTAGTTTTAGTTAACGATAATAACCCTGGTATACAGACCCAATTTGTACTGTGAAAAAATCCTATTAATAATGTCAAAATATTATATCGAAAATATTTAATTGTAGTACTGTTTGCATTTATTTTTTCACTCTTTTTCTTATTTGACTATTTATTTATTTATTATATATATTTATTTCCCGCACTGATTTCTCCAATATCCCTCACTGAAACCCTTGCTCCGCTGCACTGGAGGAGACTTTAGATCAGTCGCTGTTTCTGATCACTCATTTCAGGAGTCCAGGAGAGTTTTATTTCTCGTTCCATAAAAAGCGAATTATTTCCCAAACGAGTGTCTAGTCTTCCCACAGGATCAGCAGACACTCATCAGGCCTGTCCCTGTAAGGGATCGTTCGTGTCCTCAAACCTGCGCTCTTCTGCAGAACCAGTATTTCCTGTTCGACTGTTTGTCTGTGCGGTTCCAGTCCGTGGCGTCAACGCTTCGAGCGACCCGAAGGACAAAACCAAGTACTCAAACAACTCTAGTGGTTCTGAAGAGATACGAGCGCTTTATTTAATGACATTCACTCTCAAATAAACCAAATCGTTGATCAACTCGTGTAGAATCATGGCCACACGTCGAGAACATCAAACCTCATTGGATCTTGTGTGATGACATGATGTAAAGTCACATGATGCACGAGAGCCAATGAGATGTAGTAAAGGAGCAGTCACACAGGATCATAACACAGGGTTTCTGTCACTTTTATCTGAACGATAGTCCAGCTGGAGAGACACGTTTGTGCTGTTTTTAACTCTGTCTTCAGGCTTCTTCACAGATGTTCTGCACAAAAATTCGGTTCAATTAGAAGTCTATAGTGTGTTATGTGTATGCTAGGTCAAAGAGATGTGTTTTTAGTCTAGCTTTGAACTGACCGAGTGTGTCTGCTTCCCGGACAGTGGTAGGAAGACTGTTCCAGAGTTTTGGTGCTAAATAGGAAAAACCTTTAAAAATGTAATAGTTCTGTAAGATCAAGAGGCAGAGAGTCCACAGGACAGGAGCACACGAAGAGAAAGCCCGTCGCCCATAGGCCGTCGGTGTGTGTGCGCAACTACCAACAGGCTGGATTGTGAAGATCGAAGTCTCCGATTTGGGGTATAGGAAATTAACAATTCAGATAAATAAGGAGCCAAGCCATGCAATGCTTTATATGGCAGCATCATAATCTTAAAATCAACTCGGAGTCTGACTGGGAGCGAGTGTATGGAAGTAAAATAATGACAAATGTTTTTGAAACAAAAAGCCTGTTGAATTGCACTACTTGAAAAAAATATGCATTGCATTAACCCTGCTTGTATTTTAATGCATTGTATTTTTAGGGCTTGCATTTTTATGGGCTGTATATATAGATACAATATAGAACAACAATATGAAAGTGCTATGACCCTTCCCAGTTTAATCTAATGCAGTACATGTATGTTGGCATACTTCCCCAATCCTCAATAAGGTGCGAGTTTTGTCTTTTATATCACTGTATTATTCCATTAAGCTACGTTAAGCGCTTTGTCCCGACAGAAGGGGAATCCTTGAGTATGATGATGAGGTATTGAGGGAAACCGATTATAATCCCGTTCATGGTAGAAAAAGCTGATAACATGTAAGGCTACACAGGGAAAGTAACAATGAAGTTAATGAATGAAACATAAAAACAGCTTTTGTGCCTTTATCATCTTTTCTGCATATATACTGACCCAGATATCATCACAAAAAACGTAATGCATGCTCAATTATTGTAAATGAGTTTTTATGATTGAATGGCTTGCGCTAACTGTTGCTCTAACTCTTCGTCACCAACACGCGCTTGCACCCCCTGCTGGTGAGGTCGACTAACAGCAGATGGAGATCATGCTCGGTAATCGACTGCTTTTCCTGCAGCTCCTGGATGTCAACGTTGAATTTACTGTCGAATTTGAACCACTGAATTTGTGGAAGCGAATTAAAATGGACTGAAAACCGCCTGTTGAATATTATAGGTTGTATTTTTAATCAGTTTGAATATTTTGGAAGTGAAATATGAAAGGTGAATATGGATTATTGAAATTTTACTAATGAAAATGCTTTTGAAATGTTTTGAATTGAAATATTCACAGCTTAAATATTCAACCATGCTAAATTACAGCCCATAAAAATGCAAGCCCTAAAAATACAATGCATTAAAATACAAGCAGGGTTAATGCAATGCATATTTTTTTCAAGTAGTGCAATTCAACAGGCTTTTTTGTTTCAAAAATATTTGGCATTACTTTACTTCCATACGAGTGTAAGGACTCCACAACTGGAGTAATATGATTGCATACGCTGGACCCAGTCAATAGCCTGATGTTCTAGGCATTATCAACTGGCCAGAACTTTGAGATCGCAATAGACGTGAAGGACTATAATGCGTTAAGAGCTCGCTCAAGCACTGGGAGCTAAACCATTTAGTGCTTTGTAAGTAATCAGCAATATTTTAACATTTATACGATGTTTAATAGGGAGCCAATGCAGTGTTGACAGAACCGGGCTAATATGGTCATACTTCCTGGTTCTGGTAAGAACTCGAGCGGCTGCGTTTTGGACCAGCTGGAGTTTGTTTATTAAGCGTGCAGGGCAACCACCCAGTAGAGCATTACAGTAATCTAGCCTTGAGCTCATGAACGCATGAACTAACTGTTCCACAGACGTCAATGAGAGCATATGGCGTAATTTAGATATATTTTTAAGATGGAAGAATGCGGTTTTACAGGTTTCTACAGACTAGAAACGTGACTTTCAAATGAAAGATTATCAAAGAGCACACACACACACACACACACACACACACACACACACACACACACACACACACACACACACACACACACACACACACAGGTTCCTAACCGATGACGAAGACTTGACAGAGCAGCCATCGAGTGTTAGACAGTATTCTAGGTTAAAACTAATGTAATTGTCTGGTTATAGCCAGGGTTCTGTCAGACTAGGAGACGACATTACTCACCTTGGTTGTTGACTGATTCTACTTCCCTTAGTTGCTTGATAGACTTGTAAAAGGCGTGAGAGAGAGAGAAAAAAGACGACAAGCACAGATGGCAGGTTAACAGGCTAGCGAGATACTAGCATGTTGTGCTAGCGATGTCAGATTAATGGGATAGGCAATATTAGACATCTAATATATGTTGATGAATAAGTTAAATTTAGCAAATAAGAACAGCAAGGAATGATAGCAAATAGAGATTCAAACAGAAAACTATACGGAGCTACAGACGCAGACAGGAGCAATCGATCAAACGAGCAATCCAGAGTATACAGACCGGCCCTATATAACACATCTGTGGTCCGACTCTAATCGTCTTTGAAATGTGAAAAGTTAAAGTTGAGCCTCGATTAAAATCAAGATAACATTTCTAGTACAGCTTAAAGCTAATCAACTAGTCCTGATGACCTCATTCAGAAAACATTTGTTGTAGTTAGGTGTGTGTGTGTGTGTGTGTGTGAGTGAGTGTGATGGGTAGGTTTAGGGGTTGGGTTTGTGTGTGTGTGATGGGTAGGTTTAAGAGTTGGGTTTGTGTGTGTGTGTGTGTGTGTGTGATGGGTAGGTTTAGGGGTTGTGTGTGTGTGTGTGTGTGTGTGTGTGATGGGTAGGTTTAGGGGTTGGGTTTGTGTGTGTGTGTGTGTGAGTGAGTGAGATGGGCAGGTTTAGGGTGTGTGTGTGTGAGTGATAGGTAGGTTTAGGGTGTGTGTGAGTGTTTGTGTGTGATGGGTAGGTTTAGGGGTTGGGTTTGTTTGTGTGTGTGTGTAAGTGAGTGAGATGGGTAGGTTTAGGGTGCGTGCGTGTGTGTGTGTGTGTGTGTGTGTGTGTGTGATGGGTAGGTTTAGGGGTTGTGTGTGTGTGTGTGTGTGATGGGTAGGTTTAGGGGTTGGGTTTGTGTGTGTGTGTGTGTGTGTGTGTGTGTGAGTGAGTGAGATGGGTAGGTTTAGGGTGTGTGTGTGTGAGTGATAGGTAGGTTTAGGGTGTGTGTGAGTGTTTGTGTGTGATGGGTAGGTTTAGGGGTTGGGTTTGTTTGTGTGTGTGTGTAAGTGAGTGAGATGGGTAGGTTTAGGGTGCGTGTGTGTGTGTGTGTGTGTGTGTGTGTGTGTGTGTGTGTGTGTGTGTGTGTGTGTGTGTGTGTGTGTGTGTGTGTGTGTGTGTAAGTGAGTGAGATGGGTAGGTTTAGGGTGCGTGCGTGTGTGTGTGTGTGTGTGTGTGTGTGTGTGTGTGTGTGTGTGTGTGTGTGTGTGTGTGTGTGTGTGTGTGTGTGTGTGTGTGTGTGTGTGTGTGTGTGTGTGTGAGAGATAGGTAGGTTTAGGGTGCGTGTGTGTGCCTGTGTGTGTGTGTGTGTGTGTAAGTGAGTGAGAGAGATAGGTAAGTTTAGGGTGCGTGTGTGTGTGTGTGTGTGTGATGGGTAGGTTTAGGGGTTGGGTTTGTGTGTGTGTGTGTGTGTGTGTGTGTGTGTGAGTGAGATGGGTAGGTTTAGGGTGTGTGTGTGTGAGTGATAGGTAGGTTTAGGGTGTGTGTGTGTGTGATGGGTAGGTTTAGGGGTTGGGTTTGTGTGTGTGTGTGTGTGTGTGTGTGAGTGAGTGAGATGGGTAGGTTTAGGGTGTGTGTGTGTGAGTGATAGGTAGGTTTAGGGTGTGTGTGAGTGTTTGTGTGTGATGGGTAGGTTTAGGGGTTGGGTTTGTTTGTGTGTGTGTGTAAGTGAGTGAGATGGGTAGGTTTAGGGTGCGTGCGTGTGTGTGTGTGTGTGTGTGTGTGTGTGTGTGTGATGGGTAGGTTTAGGGTGTGTGTGTGTGTGTGTGTGTGATGGGTAGGTTTAGGGGTTGGGTTTGTGTGTGTGTGTGTGTGTGTGTGTGAGTGAGTGAGATGGGTAGGTTTAGGGTGTGTGTGAGTGTTTGTGTGTGATGGGTAGGTTTAGGGGTTGGGTTTGTTTGTGTGTGTGTGTAAGTGAGTGAGATGGGTAGGTTTAGGGTGCGTGCGTGTGTGTGTGTGTGTGTGTGTGTGATGGGTAGGTTTAGGGGTTGTGTGTGTGTGTGTGTGTGTGTGATGGGTAGGTTTAGGGTGCGTGTGTGTGTGTGTGTGTGTGTGTGTGTGTGTGTGTGTAAGTGAGTGAGATGGGTAGGTTTAGGGTGCGTGTGTGTGTGTGTGTGTGTGTGTGTGTGTGTGTGTGTGTGTGTGTGTGTGTGTGTGTGTGTGTGTGTGTGTGTGTGTTGTGTGTGTGTGTGTGTGTGAGAGATAGGTAGGTTTAGGGTGCGTGTGTGTGCCTGTGTGTGTGTGTGTGTGTGTAAGTGAGTGAGAGAGATGGGTAAGTTTAGGGTGCGTGTGTGTGTGTGTGTGTGTGTGTGTGTGTGTGTGTGAGTGATAGGTAGGTTTAGGGTGCGTGTGTGTGTGAGAGATAGGTAGGTTTAGGGTGTGTGTGTGTGTGTGAGTGAGTGAGAGAGATGGGTAGGTTTAGGGTGCGTGTGTGTGTGTGCGCGTGTGTGTGTGTGTGTGTGTGTGTGTGTGCTTCAGTTGGGCTAGTCTGGCACTCACGGCTCACCTCTTTGTTCTTCTGTTCCTCAGATGAAGCTCGTTCCAAAAAGTGTGGGATCTTGGTGCACTGCCTGGCGGGCATCAGCCGCTCGGTCACCGTCACGGTGGCGTATCTCATGCAGAAGCTCAACCTGTCGCTCAACGACGCCTACGACTTCGTCAAGCGCAAGAAGTCCAACATCTCGCCCAACTTCAACTTCATGGGGCAGCTCCTGGACTTCGAGAGGACGCTGGGCCTCAACAGCCCGTGTGACAACCGATCGACCAATGACCAGCTGTTCTTCACCACGCCGACCAATCACAACCTGTTCCAGCTGGACCCGCTGGAGTCCACATGAGCCGGCGGGGCCGTGGGTCGGCGGGGGAGCCACTCGACGGATGATTCTGCCACTCGACGAGTGTTTCTGCCACTCGATGGATGATTATCTCCGGTGTCGGGAGTTTAGAGCCGGGGTTCGGCACACGGGCCCTCGGGGGCCCTCCGCTCCGGTGGATCTCAGTGCAGCTTTTCTTGCCTTTATGGAACAGACTGTTCTTCTCTTGTCCCGGTTTGACACCGAGCAGACGCTCAGCGCTTCGCTCACAGGAGGAAGTGTACGTGCCTCGAAGCCTGGCGGCGTGCCGGCTGGGGTTCCTGTTTTCTGCCCGGAAGGGAGTGTATTGGGGAATTTTCTCCAAGCTCAGACCCAAGTGGCATCAGAGGTGCACAATACATTCAGTTTCTACATCTTTGTATATTTCCTCGCAGACGTTGTTCAAAGTCGTGACAGAACCAACACAAACAGACATTGTGAGTCGACATCCCCCTCTTTATTTCCCCTCGCTCTACGTTTGCAGTGACCTAATGCGTTTTGCACAGTGGTGAAGCCTTTCACTTCTTGGCACTTAAAAGCGGTACTCCAACACACACACACACACACACACATTGAGCGTTCCTGCCAGTCCTAGGCTGCGACGAGGACGACACACACTTAAAGCTCATTGTTCATTAAACCGCTAACCACAGATTGGCGTTTGTGTGTGAGACACGAGTCTACGAGGCCTTGGTGATTCTCATTACAGTATGAATATATTGTATTAATTTCTGAAGTATGTATTCACTCGATGTGTTGTGCATGCGATCCTCTCGAGGTGCGAGTGTCGAGGACGGTGTTAGCGAAGCGCAGGACTAGCGGATGAACACGAGTGCTCGAGTTAACAGGGTTGCTTTAAGCTGGCCTTATATAACCTTTTTAATTCTTTCCTACTCTGACTGTTCAATACTCTTTGTATCTCACTTTAGAAATCGTTGTATTAAAAAGTTCATTTTTAAAGAAACCGATATGTAGTAGTAATAATAGCCGACTAACGGTGTTTAACGGGTCGGTCGAGGTTCTGTTTGTTACTCTGCAATATACTCCACAACCCTCTGCAGTGTTTTCTAGAAGAAATGGCCTGGGGTTTTTGACTTCTACTTTTGATACTAGCGATCCACGGAGATTAGCTTGGTTAGCTTGAGGCGAGCAGCGTTTGCTTCACAGGAAGTGACATCACACACTGGCTACTGGGTGCGCGTTTCCTCCGATTCGATTTACCCCATAATATACATGTGCTATTTACTGACTCCTGTGGCCTTTTCATATATCTCAATATATATACATATATAGTATTAATCTTGTGCAGATATGCAACCGCCGTCCCGTTCATATATCACGGACGACTCACGCTTGAGCTCTTCTGAAGCCCAGTGTCGGTACCGGCTCCGGGCGCCTCGGCTCTGAACCGGCTTCTTTATCTCCGTTCATCTTCAAGCTGCTTCTGTGGAGGAATGTCTGCGTCGAGTGTGTGTGTGTGTGTGTGTGTGTCGCCAGAACACACTTCCCGTCGCCACTCGCGGCTCCGCGACCCGGAACTGCAGGACTGAGAGAACGGCGAGGAGCGAATAAGGAAACGTGTATCTTACCTCACCGAGGAATTTTTCAGGGATTTTTATTTGACAATGCGTCGGCATCGTGTTACAGCTTCAAATGTCAAAGAGCTGTTTTATATGTGCTGTAAACATTTTTTTAAAAGATACAATCTATATATGTGTATAATACTGGGCTTGGTAACCGGGCAGTTCAACTTTCTGGTTTATGAAGGATATAAAATTGTCCGTATGTATTGTATAGTATATGAAAACCAATACAAGACTTGTTTGTACTGCAAATAAATATTGAATTATTTTTTGGTTACTCAGGCTGGTTTGGTGTTCATTCGATCCTTCCCATAAACCCTGATAAGAGCGTGAGTGGAGCTGAGTGCTCTGTGTAAACCTACTTAGGGTTCAGAGGGTTTATTATTTCCACATGTCCACTACAGTTATGTGCTTTTGCTTCATTAATACACCGTATACTTTTTCCTGATTTACCCTGAAAGAATGGAGTGAATGTGACATTATAACATGGCCATATGACAGATTAACATGTTATCTGATCTAATCAAAAATTAAACAAGACAAACTAAAATATTTTCTCAAGAAAAGACAATTATGAACTTTTTCATATAAAATAACGAATTTTTTTTATAATTTAGAGTTTGACATCAAACACACACCGGAAAACACAGCTATACAGCATCGTTCAAAACAATAATTAATCGTTTCTGAACATTGACTCCGTCTTTATTCACCTTTTTTCTCATGGTTTCTCAATATAATTCATAAAGTATAGAATAGAATATCATAGTTCTAATAGTATCATTGTAACGCAGAGTGACAACATGCCCCGCCTGCACTAAACGGGTTTAACCCTCGAGTGTTTCTGCTGTTAGATCAGCATTAAACAACTCAACTGTTCAATAACAGATATAAGATTGAAATATCACATTTGTCTCATTTTAAATAAACACAAAAAACACAGATGAAAAATGTACTTCAGTAAGAAATTTACTTTTGCTATGGTTAATAATGTAATACTGTAAATATGGTTAATGTTCAGTGATATCTTCCAAAGGTTTATGAATTTTGGCCTTTTTTGTGTCTATATGGTGTTATGAAAACTAGTAAATACACGAAGTTTCGTCGTGCTGGTGTGTGTGTGTGTTTAAACGAGTGTGTGACGACTAGTGCTAGTGTTACTGTGAGCCCCTGAAGCCCAGAGAGAAGACCCCGACCGCTGATCCTCCGACGCTCTCCGTTAGGATCCTCCTCTCACACACACACACTGGGTTCCTGAGGCCAGATCTCCTCCTCACACACACACACTGGGTTCCTGAGGCCAGATCTCCTCCTCACACACACACACACTGGGTTCCTGAGGCCAGATCTCCTCCTCACACACACACACACTGGGTTCCTGAGGCCAGATCTCCTCCTCACACACACACACTGGGTTCCTGAGGCCAGATCTCCTCCTCTCACACACACACTGGGTTCCTGAGGCCAGATCACCTCCTCTCACACACACACACTGGGTTCCGGAGGCCAGATCTCCTCCTCTCTCACACACACACACTGGGTTCCTGAGGCCAGATCTCCTCCTCTCTCACACACACTGGGTTCCGGAGGCCAGATCTCCTCTCTCACACACACACTGGGTTCCTGAGGCCAGATCTCCTCCTCACACACACACACACTGGGTTCCTGAGGCCAGATCTCCTCCTCTCTCACACACACTGGGTTCCTGAGGCCAGATCTCCTCTCTCACACACACACTGGGTTCCTGAGGCCAGATCTCCTCCTCACACACACACACACTGGGTTCCTGAGGCCAGATCTCCTCCTCTCTCACACACTGGGTTCCTGAGGCCAGATCTCCTCCTCTCACACACACACTGGGTTCCTGAGGCCAGATCTCCTCCTCTCTCACACACACTGGGTTCCTGAGGCCAGATCACCTCCTCTCACACACACACACACACACACACTGGGTTCCTGAGACCAGATCTCCTCTCTCACACACACACACACACACACACACACACTGGGTTCCTGAGGCCAGATCTCCTCTCTCACACACACACACTGGGTTCCTGAGGCCAGATCTCCTCCTCACACACACACACACTGGGTTCCTGAGGCCAGATCTCCTCCTCTCACACACACACTGGGTTCCTGAGGCCAGATCTTCTCCTCTCTCTCTCACACACACACACACACACTGGGTTCCTGAGGCCAGATCTCCTCTCTCACACACACACACACACACTGGGTTCCTGAGGCCAGATCTCCTCTCTCACACACACACACTGGGTTCCTGAGGCCATATCTCCTCCTTTCACACACACACTGGGTTCCTGAGGCCAGATCTCCTCCTCTCACACACACACTGGGTTCCTGAGGCCAGATCTCCTCTCTCACACACACACACACTGGGTTCCTGAGGCCAGATCTCCTCCTCTCACACACACACTGGGTTCCTGAGGCCAGATCTCCTCTCTCACACACACACACACACACTGGGTTCCTGAGGCCAGATCTCCTCTCTCACACACACACACACACACTGGGTTCCTGAGGCCAGATCTCCTCTCTCACACACACACACTGGGTTCCTGAGGCCATATCTCCTCCTTTCACACACACACTGGGTTCCTGAGGCCAGATCTCCTCCTCTCACACACACACTGGGTTCCTGAGGCCAGATCTCCTCCTCTCTCACACAC
Source organism: Rhinichthys klamathensis goyatoka (assembly GCF_029890125.1). Taxonomy (NCBI): domain Eukaryota; kingdom Metazoa; phylum Chordata; class Actinopteri; order Cypriniformes; family Leuciscidae; genus Rhinichthys; species Rhinichthys klamathensis. Next base: position 168,844 of record NW_026607028.1, read on the forward strand.
ACACACTGGGTTCCTGAGGCCATATCTCCTCTCTCACACACACACACTGGGTTCCTGAGGCCATATCTCCTCCTTTCACACACACACTGGGTTCCTGAGGCCAGATCTCCTCCTGTCTCACACACACTGGGTTCCTGAGGCCAGATCTCCTCCTCTCTCACACACACACTGGGTTCCTGAGGCCAGATCTCCTCCTCTCTCACACACACTGGGTTCCTGAGGCCAGATCTCCTCCTCTCTCACACACACTGGGTTCCTGAGGCCAGATCTCCTCCTCACACACACACTGGGTTCCTGAGGCCAGATCTCCTCCTCTCACACACACACTGGGTTCCTGAGGCCAGATCACCTCCTCTCACACACACACACACTGGGTTCATGAGGCCAGATCTCCTCTCTCACACACACACTGGGTTCCTGAGGCCATATCTCCTCCTCTCACACACACACTGGGTTCCTGAGGCCAGATCTCCTCCTCACACACACACTGGGTTCCTGAGGCCAGATCTCCTCCTCTCACACACACACACTGGGTTCCTGAGGCCAGATCTCCTCCTCTCACACACACACACTGGGTTCCTGAGGCCAGATCTCCTCCTCTCACACACACACTGGGTTCCTGAGGCCAGATCTCCTCCTCACACACACACACACACACACTGGGTTCCTGAGGCCAGATCTCCTCCTCTCACACACACACACTGGGTTCCTGAGGCCAGATCTCCTCCTCTCACACACACACACTGGGTTCCTGAGGCCAGATCTCCTCCTCACACACCCACTGGGTTCCTGAGGCCAGATCTCCTCCTCTCACACACACACACACTGGGTTCCTGAGGCCAGATCACCTCCTCTCACACACACACACTGGGTTCCTGAGGCCAGATCTCCTCCTCACACACACACTGGGTTCCTGAGGCCAGATCTCCTCCTCTCACACACGCACTGGGTTCCTGAGGCCAGATCTCCTCCTCACACACACACACTGGGTTCCTGAGGCCAGATCTCCTCCTCACACACACACACTGGGTTCCTGAGGCCAGATCTCCTCCTGTCTCACACACACTGGGTTCCTGAGGCCAGATCTCCTCCTCTCTCACACACACACTGGGTTCCTGAGAACAGATCTCCTCCTCTCACACACACTGGGTTCCTGAGGCCAGATCTCCTCCTCTCTCACACACACACACTGGGTTCCTGAGGCCAGATCTCCTCCTCTTACACACACACTGGGTTCCTGAGGCCAGATCTCCTCCTGTCACACACACACTGGGTTCCTGATGCCAGATCTCCTCCTCTCTGACACACACTGGGTTCCTGAGGCCAGATCCCGTCCTCTCACACACACACTGAGGCCAGATCTCCTCCTCTCACACACACACACTGGGTTCCTGAGGCCAGATCTCCTCCTCTCACACGCACACTGGGTTCCTGAGGCCAGATCTCCTCCTGTCTCACACACACTGGGTTCCTGAGGCCAGATCTCCTCCTCTCTCACACACACTGGGTTCCTGAGGCCAGATCTCCTCCTCTCACACACACACACTGGGTTCCTGAGGCCAGATCTCCTCCTCTCACACACACACACTGGGTTCCTGAGGCCAGATCTCCTCCTCTCACACACACACACTGGGTTCCTGAGGCCAGATCTCCTCCTCTCACACACACACTGGGTTCCTGAGGCCAGATCTCCTCCTCACACACACACACACTGGGTTCCTGAGGCCAGATCTCCTCCTCTCACGCACACACACTGGGTTCCTGAGGCCAGATCTCCTCCTCTCACACACACACACTGGGTTCCTGAGACCAGATCTCCTCCTCACACACACACTGGGTTCCTGAGGCCAGATCTCCTCCTCTCTCACACACACACTGGGTTCCTGAGGCCAGATCACCTCCTCTCACACACACACACTGGGTTCCTGAGGCCAGATCTCCTCCTCACACACACACTGGGTTCCTGAGGCCAGATCTCCTCCTCTCACACACGCACTGGGTTCCTGAGGCCAGATCTCCTCCTCACACACACCCACTGGGTTCCTGAGGCCAGATCTCCTCCTCACACACACACACTGGGTTCCTGAGGCCAGATCTCCTCCTGTCTCACACACACTGGGTTCCTGAGGCCAGATCTCCTCCTCTCTCACACACACACTGGGTTCCTGAGAACAGATCTCCTCCTCTCACACACACTGGGTTCCTGAGGCCAGATCTCCTCCTCTCTCACACACACACTGGGTTCCTGAGGCCAGATCTCCTCCTCTTACACACACACTGGGTTCCTGAGGCCAGATCTCCTCCTGTCACACACACACTGGGTTCCTGATGCCAGATCTCCTCCTCTCTGACACACACTGGGTTCCTGAGGCCAGATCCCCTCCTCTCACACACACACTGAGGCCAGATCTCCTCCTCTCACACACACACACTGGGTTCCTGAGGCCAGATCTCCTCCTTTCACACGCACACTGGGTTCCTGAGGCCAGATCTCCTCCTGTCTCACACACACTGGGTTCCTGAGGCCAGATCTCCTCCTCTCTCACACACACTGGGTTCCTGAGGCCAGATCTCCTCCTCTCTGACACACACTGGGTTCCTGAGGCCAGATCTCCTCCTCTCACACACACACTGGGTTCCTGAGGCCAGATCTCCTCCTGTCACACACACACTGGGTTCCTGATGCCAGATCTCCTCCTCTCTCACACACACTGGGTTCCTGAGGCCAGATCTCCTCATCTCACACACACACTGGGTTCCTGAGGCCAGATCTCCTCCCTGAGGCCAGATCTCCTCATCTCTCACACACACTGGGTTCCTGATGCCAGATCTCCTCCTCTCTCACACACACTGGGTTCCTGAGGCCAGATCTCCTCATCTCACACACACACTGGGTTCCTGAGGCCAGATCTCCTCCTCTTACACACACACTGGGTTCCTGAGGCCAGATCTCCTCCTCACACACACACACTGGGTTCTTGAGGCCAGATCTCCTCCTCTCACACACACACTGGGTTCCTGAGGCCAGATCACCTCCTCTCACACACACACACTGGGTTCCTGAGGCCAGATCTCCTCTCTCACATACACACACTGGGTTCCTGAGGCCAGATCTCCTCCTCTCACACACACACTGGGTTCCTGAGGCCAGATCTCCTCTCTCACACACACACACTGGGTTCCTGAGGCCAGATCTCCTCTCTCACACACACACACTGGGTTCCTGAGGCCATATCTCCTCCTCTCACACACACACTGGGTTCCTGAGGCCAGATCTCCTCCTCTCAAACACACTGGGTTCCTGAGGCCAGATCTCCTCCTCACACACACACTGAGTTCCCGAGGCCAGATCTCCTCCTCTCACACACACACACACACACACTGGGTTCCTGAGGCCAGATCTCCTCCTCTCACACACACACACTGGGTTCCTGAGGCCAGATCTCCTCCTCTCACACACACACCGGGTTCCTGAGGCCAGATCTCCTCCTCACACACACACACACTGGGTTCCTGAGGCCAGATCTCCTCCTCTCACACACACACTGAGGCCAGATCTCCTCCTCTCACACACACACACTGGGTTCCTGAGGCCAGATCTCCTCCTCACACACACACTGGGTTCCTGAGGCCAGATCTCCTCCTCTCACACACACACACTGGGTTCCTGAGGCCAGATCTCCTCCTCTCACACACACACACTGGGTTCCTGAGGCCAGATCACCTCCTCTCACACACACACTGGGTTCCTGAGGCCAAAACTCCTCCTCTCACACACACACACTGGGTTCCTGAGGCCAGATCACCTCCTCTCACACACACACTGGGTTCCTGAGGCCAGATCTCCTCCACTCACACACACTGGGTTCCTGAGGCCAGATCTCCTCCTCTCACACACACACACTGGGTTCCTGAGGCCAGATCTCCTCCTCTCACACACACACTGGGTTCCTGAGGCCAGATCTCCTCCTCTCTCACACACACTGGGTTCTTGAGGCCAGATCTCCTCCTCTCACACACACACTGGGTTCCTGAGGCCAGATCTCCTCTCACACACACACTGGGTTCCTGAGGCCAGATCTCCTCCTCTCACACACACATTGGGTTCCTGAGGCCAGATCTCCTCCTCTCTCACACACACTGGGTTCCTGAGGCCAGATCTCCTCCTCACACACACACTGGGTTCCTGAGGCCAGATCTCCTCCTCACACACACACACACTGGGTTCCTGAGGCCAGATCTCCTCCTCTCACACACAACCCTCTCACACACACACTGGGTTCCTGAGGCCAGATCACCTCCTCTCACACACACACACTGTGTTCCTGAGGCCAGATCTCCTCCTCTCTCACACACACTGGGTTCCGGAGGCCAGATCTCCTCCTCTCTCACACACACACACTGGGTTCCTGAGGCCAGATCTCCTCTCTCACACACACACTGGGTTCCTGAGGCCAGATCTCCTCCTCACACACACACACACACTGGGTTCCTGAGGCCAGATCTCCTCCTCTCTCACACACTGGGTTCCTGAGGCCAGATCTCCTCCTCTCACACACACACTGACTGAAATGACTAGCAGTTTGAGCACCATTTTCACTAGTACATTAGATATTGTTGCACCAATTAGATTAAAAAAGGTTAAAGAGAAAACTAAAGCACCATGGTACAACAGTGTTACGCATGATATCAAGAGAGAAACTCGTAACCTAGAGCGTAAATGGAAACAAACTAATTTAGAGGTCTTTAGAATCGCGTGGAAAGACAGTATGTCACGTTATAAAAAGGCTCTAAAAACAGCCAGGGCTGAGCACCTCCGCAAACTAATAGAAAATAACCAAAATAATCCAAGGTTCTTATTTAACACCGTGGCTAGACTAACAAATAAACAGACATCACCAGAGCAAAATATACCGTTACAGTTTAGTAGTAATGATTTTATGAATTATTTCAATGAGAAAATAGAAAGCATTCGAAACACAATTATAAATGTACAATCCTCTATGGTCTCTTATGATTCAGCCTCAATTATCGTCCCTCAAGAACAACTACACCGCTTTGCAACGATAGGACAGGAAGAGCTAAATAAACTTATTATTGCATCTAAACCAACAACATGCTCATTAGATCCAATACCCACTAAACTACTGAAAGAAGTGTTACCTGTAGTGGAAGAGCCTCTTCTTAATATTATTAACTCGTCTTTATTCTTAGGTCATGTTCCAAGAATATTCAAGTTGGCAGTAATAAAACCTCTCATTAAGAAACCGCAACTAGATCCAAATAACCTAGCAAATTACAGACCCATTTCAAATCTTCCATTTATGTCCAAAATACTAGAAAAAGTTGTATCCGCTCAACTGTGCTCTTTTTTGCAAGAAAATGATATCTATGAAAAATTCCAGTCAGGATTCAGACCGCATCATAGTACAGAAACTGCGCTAGTTAAAATTACAAATGATCTACTCTTAGCTTCTGACCAAGGCTGTATCTCAATACTAGTCCTACTTGATCTTAGCGCCGCGTTCGACACTATAGATCATAAAATACTCTTGGATCGACTACAAAACTACACTGGTGTTCAGGGACAGGCATTAAGCTGGTTTAGATCGTACTTATCTGACCGTTATCATTTTGTCTCTTTACACGGGGGAAAATCAAAGTTAACGTCAGTAGACTACGGAGTACCGCAAGGATCGGTGCTAGGCCCTCTGCTATTCTCAATATATATGCTGCCACTTGGTAATATTATAAGAAAACATGGAATTAATTTCCACTGTTATGCTGACGACACTCAATTATATATTTCATCACGACCAGATGAAAACATTACCTCATCTAAATTGACAGAATGTCTCAAAGATATAAAATGCTGGATGACGCGTAATTTCCTGCTATTAAATTCAGATAAAACGGAGGTATTACTTATTGGTCCAAAAAACTACACACAAAACCTCTTACAATACGACTTTAATATAGAAGGATGCCCTGTTACTTTTTCCACTACAGTAAAAGACCTGGGTGTTATACTAGACCGCAACTTGTCTTTCGAAAATCATATTTCATCTGTTACAAGAACAGCCTTTTTCCACCTTAGAAACATTGCTAAATTACGTAACATGCTATCTGTTTCTGATGCAGAAAAGTTAGTTCATGCATTCATGACCTCGAGACTAGATTACTGTAATGCTTTATTAGCTGGTTGTCCTGCATCCTCAATAAACAAGCTACAGTTAGTGCAAAATGCAGCCGCTAGAGTTCTTACTAGATCAAGAAAATATGATCATATAACACCGATTTTATCATCTCTGCACTGGTTACCTATTAAGTTCCGTATCAATTACAAAGTACTACTACTGACCTATAAAGCCCTTAATGGTTTAGCTCCTATGTACTTAACGGACCTTCTTTCGCCCTACAATCCACCGCGTTCTCTAAGATCACTAAATTCAAGGCTTCTGGTCATTCCTAGGATATCGAAGTCCACGAAAGGAGGGAGGGCATTCTCGCATTTAGCTCCAAAACTCTGGAATAGCCTTCCCGATACGGTCCGATGCTCTGACTCGCTGACACAGTTTAAAACTAGACTAAAGACGTGTCTCTTTAGTCAAGCATTCACATAATGCTTACCTTTTAGTCCTCTGCTATGCCATACGGAACCGTTTGCCACTGAAACTGCTTAACGCACCAGTGGGGCTCGACAGCCTTATAGACAAACGGGTCGGTCCGTATGGTTGCGGAGAATTTGGGTTACGGAGAGTTGTGAGATTATGGTTTTCTAACACCTACTCCCGTGTAATGGAAATCATTATGAACATCAGCTATGCTAATTATTTCCCATCTGCCTTTCTGCTGTTATCTCGGGACGCTTGTCCCGAGAAAAATGGCGTTCGTAGGCTCCAGTTTGGTATCCTGCCTCTCACGGGGATTTCGGATGCCTCAACGCCTGTGATGAGAAGACCAACGCCTGTGAAGAGACGACTCAACGCCTGCGAAGAGACGACTCAACGCCGGCGATATGTTATCCCCTAAATATTACATGATTAACTAAATGTATTTTTTCCAGGTACTCTCTGATATGGACTTACTGTAAAGCTTCTTTAAAACCCTATGATTGTTAGCCAGAGGAGAACTGGCCCCTGACTACCCTGGGTTCTCCCAAGGTTTTTTTCTCCATCCAATCTGATGGAGTTTTGGTTCCTTGCCACTGTCGCCTTGCTTTTGGCTTGCTTAGTTGGGGATATTTAATATTCAACAATATTATTGAACTGTGTTGTACTACTTTCATGTTATCACTGTGAAGCTGCTTTGATGCAATCTGTATTGTGAAAAGCGCTATATAAATAAATGTGACTTGACACTGGGTTCCTGAGGCCAGATCTCCTCCTCTCTCACACACACTGGGTTCCTGAGGCCAGATCACCTCCTCTCACACACACACACACACACTGGGTTCCTGAGGCCAGATCTCCTCTCTCACACACACACACACACACACACACACACACACACACTGGGTTCCTGAGGCCAGATCTCCTCTCTCACACACACACACTGGGTTCCTGAGGCCAGATCTCCTCCTCACACACACACACTGGGTTCCTGAGGCCAGATCACCTCCTCTCACACACACACTGGGTTCCTGAGGCCAGATCTTCTCCTCTCTCTCTCACACACACACACACACACTGGGTTCCTGAGGCCAGATCTCCTCTCACACACACACACACACACACTGGGTTCCTGAGGCCAGATCTCCTCTCTCACACACACACACTGGGTTCCTGAGGCCATATCTCCTCCTTTCACACACACACTGGGTTCCTGAGGCCAGATCTCCTCCTCTCACACACACACTGGGTTCCTGAGGCCAGATCTCCTCCTCTCTCAGACACACACACTGGGTTCCTGAGGCCAGATCTCCTCTCTCACACACACACACTGGGTTCCTGAGGCCATATCTCCTCCTTTCACACACACACTGGGTTCCTGAGGCCAGATCTCCTCCTGTTTCACACACACTGGGTTCCTGAGGCCAGATCTCCTCCTCTCTCACACACACACTGGGTTCCTGAGGCCAGATCTCCTCCTCTCTCACACACACTGGGTTCTTGAGGCCAGATCTCCTCCTCTCTCACACACACTGGGTTCCTGAGGCCAGATCTCCTCCTCACACACACACACACTGGGTTCCTGAGGCCAGATCTCCTCCTCTCACGCACACACACTGGGTTCCTGAGGCCAGATCTCCTCCTCTCACACACACACACTGGGTTCCTGAGACCAGATCTCCTCCTCACACACACACTGGGTTCCTGAGGCCAGATCTCCTCCTCTCTCACACACACACTGGGTTCCTGAGGCCAGATCACCTCCTCTCACACACACACACTGGGTTCCTGAGGCCAGATCTCCTCCTCACACACACACTGGGTTCCTGAGGCCAGATCTCCTCCTCTCACACACGCACTGGGTTCCTGAGGCCAGATCTCCTCCTCACACACACCCACTGGGTTCCTGAGGCCAGATCTCCTCCTCACACACACACACTGGGTTCCTGAGGCCAGATCTCCTCCTGTCTCACACACACTGGGTTCCTGAGGCCAGATCTCCTCCTCTCTCACACACACACTGGGTTCCTGAGAACAGATCTCCTCCTCTCACACACACTGGGTTCCTGAGGCCAGATCTCCTCCTCTCTCACACACACACTGGGTTCCTGAGAACAGATCTCCTCCTCTTACACACACACTGGGTTCCTGAGGCCAGATCTCCTCCTCTCTCACACACACACTGGGTTCCTGAGGCCAGATCTCCTCCTCTTACACACACACTGGGTTCCTGAGGCCAGATCTCCTCCTGTCACACACACACTGGGTTCCTGATGCCAGATCTCCTCCTCTCTGACACACACTGGGTTCCTGAGGCCAGATCCCCTCCTCTCACACACACACTGAGGCCAGATCTCCTCCTCTCACACACACACACTGGGTTCCTGAGGCCAGATCTCCTCCTTTCACACGCACACTGGGTTCCTGAGGCCAGATCTCCTCCTGTCTCACACACACTGGGTTCCTGAGGCCAGATCTCCTCCTCTCTCACACACACTGGGTTCCTGAGGCCAGATCTCCTCCTCTCTGACACACACTGGGTTCCTGAGGCCAGATCTCCTCCTCTCACACACACACTGGGTTCCTGAGGCCAGATCTCCTCCTGTCACACACACACTGGGTTCCTGATGCCAGATCTCCTCCTCTCTCACACACACTGGGTTCCTGAGGCCAGATCTCCTCATCTCACACACACACTGGGTTCCTGAGGCCAGATCTCCTCCCTGAGGCCAGATCTCCTCATCTCTCACACACACTGGGTTCCTGATGCCAGATCTCCTCCTCTCTCACACACACTGGGTTCCTGAGGCCAGATCTCCTCATCTCACACACACACTGGGTTCCTGAGGCCAGATCTCCTCCTCTTACACACACACTGGGTTCCTGAGGCCAGATCTCCTCCTCACACACACACACTGGGTTCTTGAGGCCAGATCTCCTCCTCTCACACACACACTGGGTTCCTGAGGCCAGATCACCTCCTCTCACACACACACACTGGGTTCCTGAGGCCAGATCTCCTCTCTCACATACACACACTGGGTTCCTGAGGCCATATCTCCTCCTCTCACACACACACTGGGTTCCTGAGGCCAGATCTCCTCTCTCACACACACACACTGGGTTCCTGAGGCCAGATCTCCTCTCTCACACACACACACTGGGTTCCTGAGGCCATATCTCCTCCTCTCACACACACACTGGGTTCCTGAGGCCAGATCTCCTCCTCTCAAACACACTGGGTTCCTGAGGCCAGATCTCCTCCTCACACACACACTGGGTTCCCGAGGCCAGATCTCCTCCTCTCACACACACACACACACACACTGGGTTCCTGAGGCCAGATCTCCTCCTCTCACACACACACACTGGGTTCCTGAGGCCAGATCTCCTCCTCTCACACACACACCGGGTTCCTGAGGCCAGATCTCCTCCTCACACACACACACACTGGGTTCCTGAGGCCAGATCTCCTCCTCTCACACACACACTGAGGCCAGATCTCCTCCTCTCACACACACACACTGGGTTCCTGAGGCCAGATCTCCTCCTCACACACACACTGGGTTCCTGAGGCCAGATCTCCTCCTCTCACACACACACACTGGGTTCCTGAGGCCAGATCACCTCCTCTCACACACACACTGGGTTCCTGAGGCCAAAACTCCTCCTCTCACACACACACTGGGTTCCTGAGGCCAGATCACCTCCTCTCACACACACACTGGGTTCCTGAGGCCAGATCTCCTCCACTCACACACACTGGGTTCCTGAGGCCAGATCTCCTCCTCTCACACACACACACTGGGTTCCTGAGGCCAGATCTCCTCCTCTCACACACACACTGGGTTCCTGAGGCCAGATCTCCTCCTCTCTCACACACACTGGGTTCTTGAGGCCAGATCTCCTCCTCTCACACACACACTGGGTTCCTGAGGCCAGATCTCCTCTCACACACACACTGGGTTCCTGAGGCCAGATCTCCTCCTCTCACACACACATTGGGTTCCTGAGGCCAGATCTCCTCCTCTCTCACACACACTGGGTTCCTGAGGCCAGATCTCCTCCTCACACACACACTGGGTTCCTGAGGCCAGATCTCCTCCTCACACACACACACACTGGGTTCCTGAGGCCAGATCTCCTCCTCTCACACACAACCCTCTCACACACACACTGGGTTCCTGAGGCCAGATCACCTCCTCTCACACACACACACTGTGTTCCTGAGGCCAGATCTCCTCCTCTCTCACACACACTGGGTTCCGGAGGCCAGATCTCCTCCTCTCTCTCACACACACACTGGGTTCCTGAGGCCAGATCTCCTCTCTCACACACACACTGGGTTCCTGAGGCCAGATCACCTCCTCTCACACACACACACTGGGTTCCTGAGGCCAGATCTCCTCTCTCACATACACACACTGGGTTCCTGAGGCCATATCTCCTCCTCTCACACACACACTGGGTTCCTGAGGCCAGATCTCCTCTCTCACACACACACACTGGGTTCCTGAGGCCAGATCTCCTCTCTCACACACACACACTGGGTTCCTGAGGCCATATCTCCTCCTCTCACACACACACTGGGTTCCTGAGGCCAGATCTCCTCCTCTCAAACACACTGGGTTCCTGAGGCCAGATCTCCTCCTCACACACACACTGGGTTCCCGAGGCCAGATCTCCTCCTCTCTCACACACACACACACACACACTGGGTTCCTGAGGCCAGATCTCCTCCTCTCACACACACACACTGGGTTCCTGAGGCCAGATCTCCTCCTCTCACACACACACCGGGTTCCTGAGGCCAGATCTCCTCCTCACACACACACACACTGGGTTCCTGAGGCCAGATCTCCTCCTCTCACACACACACTGAGGCCAGATCTCCTCCTCTCACACACACACACTGGGTTCCTGAGGCCAGATCTCCTCCTCACACACACACTGGGTTCCTGAGGCCAGATCTCCTCCTCTCACACACACACACTGGGTTCCTGAGGCCAGATCACCTCCTCTCACACACACACTGGGTTCCTGAGGCCAAAACTCCTCCTCTCACACACACACACTGGGTTCCTGAGGCCAGATCACCTCCTCTCACACACACACTGGGTTCCTGAGGCCAGATCTCCTCCTCTCTCACACACACTGGGTTCCTGAGGCCAGATCTCCTCCTCTCACACACACACACTGGGTTCCTGAGGCCAGATCTCCTCCTCTCACACACACTGGGTTCCTGAGGCCAGATCTCCTCCTCTCTCACACACACTGGGTTCTTGAGGCCAGATCTCCTCCTCTCACACACACACTGGGTTCCTGAGGCCAGATCTCCTCTCACACACACACTGGGTTCCTGAGGCCAGATCTCCTCCTCTCACACACACATTGGGTTCCTGAGGCCAGATCTCCTCCTCTCTCACACACACTGGGTTCCTGAGGCCAGATCTCCTCCTCACACACACACTGGGTTCCTGAGGCCAGATCTCCTCCTCACACACACACACACTGGGTTCCTGAGGCCAGATCTCCTCCTCTCACACACAACCCTCTCACACACACACTGGGTTCCTGAGGCCAGATCACCTCCTCTCACACACACACACTGTGTTCCTGAGGCCAGATCTCCTCCTCTCTCACACACACTGGGTTCCGGAGGCCAGATCTCCTCCTCTCTCACACACACACACTGGGTTCCTGAGGCCAGATCTCCTCTCTCACACACACACTGGGTTCCTGAGGCCAGATCTCCTCCTCACACACACACACACACTGGGTTCCTGAGGCCAGATCTCCTCCTCTCTCACACACTGGGTTCCTGAGGCCAGATCTCCTCCTCTCACACACACACTGGGTTCCTGAGGCCAGATCTCCTCCTCTCTCACACACACTGGGTTCCTGAGGCCAGATCACCTCCTCTCACACACACACACACACACACACTGGGTTCCTGAGGCCAGATCTCCTCTCTCACACACACACACACACACACACACACACACACTGGGTTCCTGAGGCCAGATCTCCTCTCTCACACACACACACTGGGTTCCTGAGGCCAGATCTCCTCCTCTCACACACACACTGGGTTCCTGAGGCCAGATCACCTCCTCTCACACACACACTGGGTTCCTGAGGCCAGATCTTCTCCTCTCTCTCTCACACACACACACACACTGGGTTCCTGAGGCCAGATCTCCTCTCACACACACACACACACACACACACTGGGTTCCTGAGGCCAGATCTCCTCTCTCACACACACACACTGGGTTCCTGAGGCCATATCTCCTCCTTTCACACACACACTGGGTTCCTGAGGCCAGATCTCCTCCTCTCACACACACACTGGGTTCCTGAGGCCAGATCTCCTCCTCTCTCAGACACACACTGGGTTCCTGAGGCCAGATCTCCTCTCTCACACACACACACTGGGTTCCTGAGGCCATATCTCCTCCTTTCACACACACACTGGGTTCCTGAGGCCAGATCTCCTCCTGTTTCACACACACTGGGTTCCTGAGGCCAGATCTCCTCCTCTCTCACACACACACTGGGTTCCTGAGGCCAGATCTCCTCCTCTCTCACACACACTGGGTTCCTGAGGCCAGATCTCCTCCTCTCTCACACACACTGGGTTCCTGAGGCCAGATCTCCTCCTCACACACACACTGGGTTCCTGAGGCCAGATCTCCTCCTCTCACACACACACTGGGTTCCTGAGGCCAGATCACCTCCTCTCACACACACACACTGGGTTCATGAGGCCAGATCTCCTCTCTCACACACACACTGGGTTCCTGAGGCCATATCTCCTCCTCTCACACACACATTGGGTTCCTGAGGCCATATCTCCTCCTCTCTCACACACACTGGGTTCCTGAGGCCAGATCTCCTCCTCACACACACACTGGGTTCCTGAGGCCAGATCTCCTCCTCTCACACACACACACACACTGGGTTCCTGAGGCCAGATCTCCTCCTCTCACACACACACACTGGGTTCCTGAGGCCAGATCTCCTCCTCTCACACACACACTGGGTTCCTGAGGCCAGATCTCCTCCTCACACACACACACACTGGGTTCCTGAGGCCAGATCTCCTCCTCTCACACACACACACTGGGTTCCTGAGGCCAGATCTCCTCCTCTCACACACACACACTGGGTTCCTGAGGCCAGATCTGCTCCTCACACACACACTGGGTTCCTGAGGCCAGATCTCCTCCTCTCACACACACACACACTGGGTTCCTGCGGCCAGATCACCTCCTCTCACACACACACACTGGGTTCCTGAGGCCAGATCTCCTCCTCACACACACACTGGGTTCCTGAGGCCAGATCTCCTCCTCTCACACACGCACTGGGTTCCTGAGGCCAGATCTCCTCCTCACACACACACACTGGGTTCCTGAGGCCAGATCTCCTCCTCACACACACACACTGGGTTCCTGAGGCCAGATCTCCTCCTGTCTCACACACACTGGGTTCCTGAGGCCAGATCTCCTCCTCTCTCACACACACACTGGGTTCCTGAGAACAGATCTCCTCCTCACACACACACTGGGTTCCTGAGGCCAGATCTCCTCCTCTCACACACACACACTGGGTTCCTGAGGCCAGATCTCCTCCTCTCACACACACACACTGGGTTCCTGAGGCCAGATCTCCTCCTCTCACACACACACACACTGGGTTCCTGAGGCCAGATCTCCTCCTCACACACACACACACTGGGTTCCTGAGGCCAGATCTCCTCCTCACACACACACTGGGTTCCTGAGGCCAGATCTCCTCCTCTCACACACGCACTGGGTTCCTGAGGCCAGATCTCCTCCTCACACACACACACTGGGTTCCTGAGGCCAGATCTCCTCCTCACACACACACACTGGGTTCCTGAGGCCAGATCTCCTCCTGTCTCACACACACTGGGTTCCTGAGGCCAGATCTCCTCCTGTCTCACACACACTGGGTTCCTGAGGCCAGATCTCCTCCTCTCTCACACGCACTGGGTTCCTGAGGCCAGATCTCCTCCTCTCACACACGCACTGGGTTCCTGAGGCCAGATCTCCTCCTCTCTCACACACACACTGGGTTCCTGAGGCCAGATCACCTCCTCTCACACACACACACTGGGTTCCTGAGGCCAGATCTCCTCCTCACACACACACTGGGTTCCTGAGGCCAGATCTCCTCCTCTCACACACGCACTGGGTTCCTGAGGCCAGATCTCCTCCTCACACACACCCACTGGGTTCCTGAGGCCAGATCTCCTCCTCACACACACACACTGGGTTCCTGAGGCCAGATCTCCTCCTGTCTCACACACACTGGGTTCCTGAGGCCAGATCTCCTCCTCTCTCACACACACACTGGGTTCCTGAGAACAGATCTCCTCCTCTCACACACACTGGGTTCCTGAGGCCAGATCTCCTCCTCTCTCACACACACACTGGGTTCCTGAGGCCAGATCTCCTCCTCTTACACACACACTGGGTTCCTGAGGCCAGATCTCCTCCTGTCACACACACACTGGGTTCCTGATGCCAGATCTCCTCCTCTCTGACACACACTGGGTTCCTGAGGCCAGATCCCCTCCTCTCACACACACACTGAGGCCAGATCTCCTCCTCTCACACACACACACTGGGTTCCTGAGGCCAGATCTCCTCCTTTCACACGCACACTGGGTTCCTGAGGCCAGATCTCCTCCTCACACACACACTGGGTTCCTGAGGCCAGATCTCCTCCTCTCACACACGCACTGGGTTCCTGAGGCCAGATCTCCTCCTCACACACACCCACTGGGTTCCTGAGGCCAGATCTCCTCCTCACACACACACACTGGGTTCCTGAGGCCAGATCTCCTCCTGTCTCACACACACTGGGTTCCTGAGGCCAGATCTCCTCCTCTCTCACACACACACTGGGTTCCTGAGAACAGATCTCCTCCTCTCACACACACTGGGTTCCTGAGGCCAGATCTCCTCCTCTCTCACACACACACTGGGTTCCTGAGGCCAGATCTCCTCCTCTTACACACACACTGGGTTCCTGAGGCCAGATCTCCTCCTGTCACACACACACTGGGTTCCTGATGCCAGATCTCCTCCTCTCTGACACACACTGGGTTCCTGAGGCCAGATCCCCTCCTCTCACACACACACTGAGGCCAGATCTCCTCCTCTCACACACACACACTGGGTTCCTGAGGCCAGATCTCCTCCTTTCACACGCACACTGGGTTCCTGAGGCCAGATCTCCTCCTGTCTCACACACACTGGGTTCCTGAGGCCAGATCTCCTCCTCTCTCACACACACTGGGTTCCTGAGGCCAGATCTCCTCCTCTCTGACACACACTGGGTTCCTGAGGCCAGATCTCCTCCTCTCACACACACACTGGGTTCCTGAGGCCAGATCTCCTCCTGTCACACACACACTGGGTTCCTGATGCCAGATCTCCTCCTCTCTCACACACACTGGGTTCCTGAGGCCAGATCTCCTCATCTCACACACACACTGGGTTCCTGAGGCCAGATCTCCTCCCTGAGGCCAGATCTCCTCATCTCTCACACACACTGGGTTCCTGATGCCAGATCTCCTCCTCTCTCACACACACTGGGTTCCTGAGGCCAGATCTCCTCATCTCACACACACACTGGGTTCCTGAGGCCAGATCTCCTCCTCTTACACACACACTGGGTTCCTGAGGCCAGATCTCCTCCTCACACACACACACTGGGTTCTTGAGGCCAGATCTCCTCCTCTCACACACACACTGGGTTCCTGAGGCCAGATCACCTCCTCTCACACACACACACTGGGTTCCTGAGGCCAGATCTCCTCTCTCACATACACACACTGGGTTCCTGAGGCCATATCTCCTCCTCTCACACACACACTGGGTTCCTGAGGCCAGATCTCCTCTCTCACACACACACACTGGGTTCCTGAGGCCAGATCTCCTCTCTCACACACACACACTGGGTTCCTGAGGCCATATCTCCTCCTCTCACACACACACACTGGGTTCCTGAGGCCAGATCTCCTCCTCTCAAACACACTGGGTTCCTGAGGCCAGATCTCCTCCTCACACACACACTGAGTTCCCGAGGCCAGATCTCCTCCTCTCACACACACACACACACACACACTGGGTTCCTGAGGCCAGATCTCCTCCTCTCACACACACACACTGGGTTCCTGAGGCCAGATCTCCTCCTCTCACACACACACCGGGTTCCTGAGGCCAGATCTCCTCCTCTCACACACACACACTGGGTTCCTGAGGCCAGATCTCCTCCTCTCACACACACACTGAGGCCAGATCTCCTCCTCTCACACACACACACACTGGGTTCCTGAGGCCAGATCTCCTCCTCACACACACACTGGGTTCCTGAGGCCAGATCTCCTCCTCTCACACACACACACTGGGTTCCTGAGGCCAGATCACCTCCTCTCACACACACACTGGGTTCCTGAGGCCAAAACTCCTCCTCTCACACACACACACTGGGTTCCTGAGGCCAGATCACCTCCTCTCACACACACACTGGGTTCCTGAGGCCAGATCTCCTCCACTCACACACACTGGGTTCCTGAGGCCAGATCTCCTCCTCTCACACACACACACTGGGTTCCTGAGGCCAGATCTCCTCCTCTCACACACACACTGGGTTCCTGAGGCCAGATCTCCTCCTCTCTCACACACACTGGGTTCTTGAGGCCAGATCTCCTCCTCACACACACACACACTGGGTTCCTGAGGCCAGATCTCCTCTCACACACACACTGGGTTCCTGAGGCCAGATCTCCTCTCACACACACACTGGGTTCCTGAGGCCAGATCTCCTCCTCTCACACACACATTGGGTTCCTGAGGCCAGATCTCCTCCTCTCTCACACACACTGGGTTCCTGAGGCCAGATCTCCTCCTCACACACACACTGGGTTCCTGAGGCCAGATCTCCTCCTCACACACACACACACTGGGTTCCTGAGGCCAGATCTCCTCCTCTCACACACAACCCTCTCACACACACACTGGGTTCCTGAGGCCAGATCACCTCCTCTCACACACACACACTGTGTTCCTGAGGCCAGATCTCCTCCTCTCTCACACACACTGGGTTCCGGAGGCCAGATCTCCTCCTCTCTCACACACACACACTGGGTTCCTGAGGCCAGATCTCCTCTCTCACACACACACTGGGTTCCTGAGGCCAGATCTCCTCCTCACACACACACACACACTGGGTTCCTGAGGCCAGATCTCCTCCTCTCTCACACACTGGGTTCCTGAGGCCAGATCTCCTCCTCTCACACACACACTGGGTTCCTGAGGCCAGATCTCCTCCTCTCTCACACACACTGGGTTCCTGAGGCCAGATCACCTCCTCTCACACACACACACACACACTGGGTTCCTGAGGCCAGATCTCCTCTCTCACACACACACACACACACACACACACACACACACTGGGTTCCTGAGGCCAGATCTCCTCTCTCACACACACACACTGGGTTCCTGAGGCCAGATCTCCTCCTCACACACACACACTGGGTTCCTGAGGCCAGATCACCTCCTCTCACACACACACTGGGTTCCTGAGGCCAGATCTTCTCCTCTCTCTCTCACACACACACACACACACTGGGTTCCTGAGGCCAGATCTCCTCTCACACACACACACACACACACTGGGTTCCTGAGGCCAGATCTCCTCTCTCACACACACACACTGGGTTCCTGAGGCCATATCTCCTCCTTTCACACACACACTGGGTTCCTGAGGCCAGATCTCCTCCTCTCACACACACACTGGGTTCCTGAGGCCAGATCTCCTCCTCTCTCAGACACACACTGGGTTCCTGAGGCCAGATCTCCTCTCTCACACACACACACTGGGTTCCTGAGGCCATATCTCCTCCTTTCACACACACACTGGGTTCCTGAGGCCAGATCTCCTCCTGTTTCACACACACTGGGTTCCTGAGGCCAGATCTCCTCCTCTCTCACACACACACTGGGTTCCTGAGGCCAGATCTCCTCCTCTCTCACACACACTGGGTTCCTGAGGCCAGATCTCCTCCTCTCTCACACACACTGGGTTCCTGAGGCCAGATCTCCTCCTCACACACACACTGGGTTCCTGAGGCCAGATCTCCTCCTCTCACACACACACTGGGTTCCTGAGGCCAGATCACCTCCTCTCACACACACACACTGGGTTCATGAGGCCAGATCTCCTCTCTCACACACACACTGGGTTCCTGAGGCCATATCTCCTCCTCTCACACACACATTGGGTTCCTGAGGCCATATCTCCTCCTCTCTCACACACACTGGGTTCCTGAGGCCAGATCTCCTCCTCACACACACACTGGGTTCCTGAGGCCAGATCTCCTCCTCTCACACACACACACACTGGGTTCCTGAGGCCAGATCTCCTCCTCTCACACACACACACTGGGTTCCTGAGGCCAGATCTCCTCCTCTCACACACACACTGGGTTCCTGAGGCCAGATCTCCTCCTCACACACACACACACTGGGTTCCTGAGGCCAGATCTCCTCCTCTCACACACACACACTGGGTTCCTGAGGCCAGATCTCCTCCTCTCACACACACACACTGGGTTCCTGAGGCCAGATCTGCTCCTCACACACACACTGGGTTCCTGAGGCCAGATCTCCTCCTCTCACACACACACACACTGGGTTCCTGCGGCCAGATCACCTCCTCTCACACACACACACTGGGTTCCTGAGGCCAGATCTCCTCCTCACACACACACTGGGTTCCTGAGGCCAGATCTCCTCCTCTCACACACGCACTGGGTTCCTGAGGCCAGATCTCCTCCTCACACACACACACTGGGTTCCTGAGGCCAGATCTCCTCCTCACACACACACACTGGGTTCCTGAGGCCAGATCTCCTCCTGTCTCACACACACTGGGTTCCTGAGGCCAGATCTCCTCCTCTCTCACACACACACTGGGTTCCTGAGAACAGATCTCCTCCTCACACACACACTGGGTTCCTGAGGCCAGATCTCCTCCTCTCACACACACACACTGGGTTCCTGAGGCCAGATCTCCTCCTCTCACACACACACACTGGGTTCCTGAGGCCAGATCTCCTCCTCTCACACACACACACACTGGGTTCCTGAGGCCAGATCTCCTCCTCACACACACACACACTGGGTTCCTGAGGCCAGATCTCCTCCTCACACACACACACACTGGGTTCCTGAGGCCAGATCTCCTCCTCACACACACACTGGGTTCCTGAGGCCAGATCTCCTCCTCTCACACACGCACTGGGTTCCTGAGGCCAGATCTCCTCCTCACACACACACACTGGGTTCCTGAGGCCAGATCTCCTCCTCACACACACACACTGGGTTCCTGAGGCCAGATCTCCTCCTGTCTCACACACACTGGGTTCCTGAGGCCAGATCTCCTCCTGTCTCACACACACTGGGTTCCTGAGGCCAGATCTCCTCCTCTCTCACACGCACTGGGTTCCTGAGGCCAGATCTCCTCCTCTCACACACGCACTGGGTTCCTGAGGCCAGATCTCCTCCTCACACACACACACTGGGTTCTTGAGGCCAGATCTCCTCCTCTCACACACACACTGGGTTCCTGAGGCCAGATCACCTCCTCTCACACACACACACTGGGTTCCTGAGGCCAGATCTCCTCTCTCACATACACACACTGGGTTCCTGAGGCCAGATCTCCTCTCTCACACACACACACTGGGTTCCTGAGGCCAGATCTCCTCTCTCACACACACACACTGGGTTCCTGAGGCCATATCTCCTCCTCTCACACACACACTGGGTTCCTGAGGCCAGATCTCCTCCTCTCAAACACACTGGGTTCCTGAGGCCAGATCTCCTCCTCACACACACACTGGGTTCCCGAGGCCAGATCTCCTCCTCTCACACACACACACACACACACTGGGTTCCTGAGGCCAGATCTCCTCCTCTCACACACACACACTGGGTTCCTGAGGCCAGATCTCCTCCTCTCACACACACACCGGGTTCCTGAGGCCAGATCTCCTCCTCACACACACACACACTGGGTTCCTGAGGCCAGATCTCCTCCTCTCACACACACACTGAGGCCAGATCTCCTCCTCTCACACACACACACTGGGTTCCTGAGGCCAGATCTCCTCCTCACACACACACTGGGTTCCTGAGGCCAGATCTCCTCCTCTCACACACACACACTGGGTTCCTGAGGCCAGATCACCTCCTCTCACACACACACTGGGTTCCTGAGGCCAAAACTCCTCCTCTCACACACACACACTGGGTTCCTGAGGCCAGATCACCTCCTCTCACACACACACTGGGTTCCTGAGGCCAGATCTCCTCCTCTCACACACACTGGGTTCCTGAGGCCAGATCTCCTCCTCTCACACACACACACTGGGTTCCTGAGGCCAGATCTCCTCCTCTCTCACACACACTGGGTTCTTGAGGCCAGATCTCCTCCTCTCACACACACACTGGGTTCCTGAGGCCAGATCTCCTCTCACACACACACTGGGTTCCTGAGGCCAGATCTCCTCCTCTCTCACACACACTGGGTTCCTGAGGCCAGATCTCCTCCTCTCTCACACACACTGGGTTCCTGAGGCCAGATCTCCTCCTCTCTCACACACACTGGGTTCCTGAGGCCAGATCTCCTCCTCTCACACACACACTGGGTTCCTGAGGCCAGATCTCCTCCTCTCACACACACACTGGGTTCCTGAGGCCAGATCTCCTCCTCACACACACACACTGGGTTCCTGAGGCCAGATCTTCTCCTCTCTCACACACACTGGGTTCCTGAGGCCAGATCTCCTCCTCTCACACACACACTGGGTTCCTGAGGCCAGATCTCCTCCTCTCACACACACACTGGGTTCCTGAGGCCAGATCTCCTCTCACACACACACTGGGTTCCTGAGGCCAGATCTCCTCCTCACACACACACACACTGGGTTCCTGAGGCCAGATCTCCTCTCACACACACACTGGGTTCCTGAGGCCAGATCTCCTCCTCACACACACACACACTGGGTTCCTGAGGCCAGATCTCCTCCTCACACACACACACACTGGGTTCCTGAGGCCAGATCTCCTCTCACACACACACTGGGTTCCTGAGGCCAGATCTCCTCTCACACACACGCACTGGGTTCCTGAGGCCAGATCTCCTCCTCAAACACACACACACTGGGTTCCTGAGGCCAGATCTCCTCCTCACACACACACACACTGGGTTCCTGAGGCCAGATCTCCTCCTCTCTCACACACACTGGGTTCCTGAGGCCAGATCTCCTCCTCTCACACACACTGGGTTCCTGAGGCCAGATCTCCTCCTCTCACACACACACTGGGTTCCTGAGGCCAGATCTCCTCCTCTCACACACACACTGGGTTCCTGAGGCCAGATCTCCTCCTCTCACACACACTGGGTTCCTGAGGCCAGATCTCCTCCTCACACACACACACTGGGTTCCTGAGGCCATATCTCCTCCTCACACACACACACACTGGGTTCCTGAGGCCAGATCTCCTCTCACACACACACTGGGTTCCTGAGGCCAGATCTCCTCCGCACACACACACACACTGGGTTCCTGAGGCCAGATCTCCTCCTCACACACACACACACTGGGTTCCTGAGGCCAGATCTCCTCTCACACACACACTGGGTTCCTGAGGCCAGATCTCCTCTCACACACACGCACTGGGTTCCTGAGGCCAGATCTCCTCCTCAAACACACACACACTGGGTTCCTGAGGCCAGATCTCCTCCTCTCTCACACACACTGGGTTCCTGAGGCCAGATCTCCTCCTCACACACACACTGGGTTCCTGAGGCCAGATCTCCTCCTCTCACACACACTGGGTTCCTGAGGCCAGATCTCCTCCTCTCACACACACACTGGGTTCCTGAGGCCAGATCTCTTCCTCTCTCACACACACACTGGGTTGCTGTTGTCTTGTGGTTGATCTCAGACATTGAAGGTTTCTGAAGCGTGATGACGACGACACCGCATCTGACACTGACACGACCAGCGCTCGCTTCCTCTTCATAACCCGAGTCATGTTTATGCGCTATATGCCATACAGAAGTGGCTCTACTTAACAAACAGGACAAACATCATTAGTGTCGGCGAACTCTTAATTAGTTCACTTTTAATTACAACTACAGTAAGAAGAAGCTCTGCAGAACACAATATAGCGGTAGTTTATTCAGTGACCTCATTCGACAGCATCGAGTACCGCGAAATCCATATTGATGATGTCATTGATGTCGGGCTACAGCACAAGTCCTATATTTATTTTTTCAAAGTGCAAAATGTGCCTTTTTCTAAAGGTTAGAGGTCACGCATGTCTGGCAGGTGTTGCGTGTGCTTCAATAAAGCCATCAAAAATCATTTTAGTTAAACCCTTTTTATTACATTGGACTCTAATGTTGTATATTTTAGCAATATTGGTACTATCAGTGCGCTATATTAAAGAAAACAACGATGGAGTTTTAAGATAAACCAGGTTAAATCGTTCCTCAGAGTCAGTGTTAAACATGCCTGATATAATGTTTTAGGAGAAGATCGGGATCAGGGAACGGTGGAGGGGTTTTACTGTATGTCAAAAACACTTTAATATGCGATAAATTAAAAGGCCAAGTGAAGTTGGCTTTGAGTGTTGGTGTGAATATCTCACTTTCTGCTGAAATGTCATTTATTGTAATGTGTATTTATCGTAAACCTTCAGCAAAGTTGGATTTTTATGACCATTTGAAACAACTTCTGAAAGGAAGGAAACTTTTACACAAGATAGAACAGCCTAGAATAACCCCTCGCTCTAAAACTAGAATAGATCTATTGTTTATAAATCAACCTGAAAGAATTTTAAATCATCTGATCATAATATCATTTTCTTTTCAAGGAAACTTACAAAACAATGCTTATTAAATTCATTTAAAACTACTTATGACATACTCTCAAAAAATCAGCAACTAAGTCTTGGAAAAGAGATTTAGAGATTGGCAGAGATTGATTGGATAAGTCCTTTTTAGGACATAGAGAGAGGATGTGATTATTATTTGGGAAAAATGAAAGGAGTGTTTGAGTTGTTCACTAGAAAGGGACGATTAACAAAAAGAAAAGGGAATACTTTGCCCTGGGTTAACCATGAATGTAGGAAATTGAAGGATAGAGAACAGCTCCTTAAAATAATCGTACTAAATGAGTGATTTAACAAGGAGCAGGTGTGCACAATGGGTTGCTATGGTAACAGGCACACACTAGGAAACGAGGTCAACTAAGGAAGACGGGAAATAAACACAGGAACACATACAACTCAACCAAAACAGAGCATAAACCTGGCAGTATGTGTACTGGTCAGCGTACTGGTTCACTGAAGGTAAGTTAGCCACATGTAGGTGCTGAATTATCATTTTATAAACAAAACTGTTATCATACGTAAAAGAGTTTGTTTCCATTCAGAAATGCAGGTTGAGTTAGTGAGCGCTCGAGGGATCAGTTCAGCTTCAGTCTTTGGTTCCTCAGGGAAACGGTTTTATTGTTGTGCTGATGAAACACACATCTACATTATGCCACCGCTGCCTTTTCACTCCCAGATAAAGGGAGTTGCGTCCTGTAATTATTTGTCTAATCTATACAGACTTGCTTATCTCTCTGAGTCCAGTGAGAGACGAACACTTACTACGAACACCTTCACACGTTTCATTCACACCACACTAATAGACCAAAGGAAAGCAGTGCTAATTAAAGCTAAATGCATATATAAAACATGATTCATGTAGAGTGCAAAAATAACTACTTAACGAGACTTACTCTCGAAATACTGTAAATCTGAAGCTATGCAGCAAGAACACCGGGGTTAATTAACCGTTAGAGAGTCCGTCTCATTTGCTCATCATAAACGGAGTCAAACCGCAGCTCTGCTTCTGATGACCTCAAACTACCGCGTTCTTCAGCTCTTCCGTGCTCGTTTCAGCCGAAGCAGAACACACGAATCCCACGCAAACACACGAGCTGGGATCAGGCCAGACACAGGATTCTGCCTTTCTTCTCTCTGAGTCACTGCGTGAGAATCAGTTTAATGTGGGATCTGATGCCGACACTGGAGATGGGATTCGTGATACTGATTATTTGTCTTTGGATTTGGATAGGAGTGTTACAAAGTAGCACAACGTGAGCATCAGGAAACTGGAATCATTCGGTCTTTGGTCAGATAACGTCTCTGGGGAAGAATGCGCTTCATGATGCTTTCGGCAGCTCGTCACAGTATAAATGCATATTACACAATGTGTGAAAACAAAGGTAATCCGGTAACACTTTACAATAATAGTACATGAATAATCATGTACTAATACCTGAATTAATTATTACTTTACTATGAACTAATGATGAGTTAAGACATGTACTAATGAGGAACTAACCTTAACTACGACATGAGCCATATGAATTCCTGCATGAATATACCATCTTAACTACACGTTAGTACATGCTTGTTAATTAATGTATTGATTAACATTTCGGGGTAAACTAAATCAAACTTGCTCTAGAAAATGGACACATTTTGTGGCCCAAAAGAGCAAGAACCCTAACTGACTAACATCCGACTGCATTATGATATAAAGACAGTCCATAAAATCACCACAGAAATAACCATCATCTGTGCTAACTCTGATTTTAGTTTTGAAAATTGCATCTGTTAATGAATATGTTAGTGTAGGTATTTCACTCTTGATGGCAGCAGAATGAGATTAAATTGTTTTTAATGATGAATGCATCAGTGTGTGTTCAGTGAGTGGTTAGATGTGAACATTGCAAGACCTCTAGTGTCATTCACTGATGTTGCTGGTGTCACACTTATGAACAATTTTACATTGTGCCCTTTTAGTACATCTTTCTTCTGATCTAGAACATGTTTGATTTAGTTTACCCCGAAATTTTAATTAATGCATTAACTAACAAGCATGTACTAACGTGTAGTTAAGATGGTATATTCATGCAGGAATTCATATGACTCATGTCGTAGTTAAGGTTAGTTCCTCATTAGTACATGTCTTAACTCATCATTAGTTCATAGTAAAGTAATTATTAATTCAGGGATTAGTACATGATTATTCATGTACTATTAGTGTAAAGTGTTACCGATAATTCAATTAACAGATTTGTACACTGTACACACACATATACACTATATTGCCAAAAGTTTTGGGACGTCTGCCTTTACATGCACATGAACTGTGATGACATCCCGTTCCTGATCCGTGGGGTTTGATATGGAGTTGCTCCAACAGCTCCAACTCTTCTGGGAAGGCTTTCCACAAGGGTTAGGAGTGTGTTTATGGGAGTGTTTGGCCATTCCTCTAGAAGTGCATTAGTGAGGTCCGGCGAGAAGCTCTCAGTCTCCGCTGTAACTCATGCCTAAGCGGCTCTACCGGGTCGAGCTCAGGCCGGGCCAGTTCAGAAGCGTCTGCATGTCCAGTGCTTGATTTAAACAACTGTGGCCATGGAAGGGATTGGAACACCCGAATTCAATGATTTGGAGGGGTGTCCCAATACTTTTGGCAATATAGTGTATATAATTGGATGTACAGGTCACAACAGGTCTTCTCTGCTATACTGTTTGAATGCTTGATTTGAATCGGTCAGCATGTTACTGATCCTCACGCAGTCTTCGTCCAGCTGGCATCATATAAGAGGCCTGGATGACACTGAGTAAAGTGTCCATGTAAACCGCACACAGCCCTGGTTGTGCTTCGGAGACACTATTAATATCCCAGCACATCTCCAGCTCGATGCACCAGTAAGACGTGTGTTGGCAGGTGTTAATTGGCCAGATTTAGAGCGATGTCCTGACGAACGCTTCCTCTGACGACCCAAACCTCACGTCCAAGCTGTGAAGAGTCTCACGATAGAAGATGACACGCACTGGCAGACACAACCTGTTCAACTGGGACACCAGTGTGGGAATCATCTAGCGTGAGATGCTTCTTAATGTCTGGCGGTGTGGGAACTTTAATGGGTTAACAAAAGCAGTATGCTAATTAGCGCTCATATACAAGTGGCATATTGTCATTTATCTTCATCAGATTGCTTTGGATAAGTGCGTCTGCTGAAGAATAAGTTGACTCATCCCATGCAATAGTGTCTTTGAGGGTTGCAACCTTGCCATGAAACGATTTCTCCCCTTAAATAAACCTTAAACACGCCTCCCAAATTGTCTTAGCTGAAACGCCTGGGGAAATGTTTGTGGAAATATAAAGATCAATATGATCATTAATGACCGCTATAAAATCATGATCATTGAGCAGCAAGAAGTGTAGACGCCAAGGAGAGCGGGACGATGGAAGGCCTGGTAGAGCAGCGTGATCTGAAATAACCAGCTAACCAATGGAAGCAACTTATTATCCATCAGAAAACAGCCAACTAAAGAAGGTTTGTGTTAGAATTAAAAAAAGCGGCGAACATCAGAAACCGAATATTTCTCCATAAATCTGAGTCCGATCTGGGTTTAGTTTAGTTTTCATGGACTCTAGTCTGCATTCATCAGTCGCCTGATTTCCTTTGTTCCTCATTTGTCACTATGGTTTCTCATTAACGAGTTCATCACCCTGTGTATTGAAGTTCCTCCTCTTCATTCAGTTGTTGTCTGGTATTGTTTGTGTAGATTCTCTGTTACGTTACCTTTGTGAACCTTTTGTTTGTACACTGAACAAAATTATAAACGCAACACTTTTGTTTTTCATCACTGCAGAACTACACAGTGACATTACACACACCATACATACACACCGCCTGGTGAGAGACACACACTCACAAACACATTGTAAACTATATTATTGTCCAGCTCTAATCTGCTTCATGAAGATATTAAGATATATTACACTGAAATTATAAACGCAACACTTTTGTTTTTGCCCCCATTTTTCACGAGCTGAACTCAAAGATCTAAGACTTTTTCTATGTACACAAAAGGCCTATTTCTCTCAAATATTGTCCACAAATCTGTCTAAATCTGTGTTAGTGAGCACTTCTCCTGTGCCAAGATCATCCATCACCTCACAGGTGTGGCGTATCAGATGCGGATTACACAGCAGGATTTTTGCCCAGGTGTGCCTTAGGCTGGCCACAATAAAAGGCCACTCTAAAATGTGAAACATGATGTATTTCTGCTCAGCAACTCTGCAGATCAACTCACGGCAAACGCTAATAACTGTATTACTGTCTACTCTCTATGATTAACACTTCTATCTAATGGCGTATTCGACAGGACTGTTAGACAGATCGTAAACTACTGAACAGGAGAATGCGAGCACTGTGAGCTCAGTTGTTCTCAGCGCCGTCACAGTAATAGTCACAGCACGAGCGAGTCTCACGTCACTCAGAGTTCCTGAAGAGCGAACGCAACCAGGAAACGCTCCTAGAGGAACCATCAGTTCTCGGGGAACCACACTGGTGGATAGTTCCTGTAACTGAGTTCCTAGAGCTATCCGGTGCGGAAGCCCCTGCAGTCCGCAGAGCTGACGATGAGTCCGAGCTCTGGATGAAGTCGTTCTCCTGAAACCGAAGCCAGCTATTTCTCCTCAGTGTTTGGAGGTGTGATTCGTAGAAGCGCAGGCTTGTTTTTCTACAGTGACGACATCACTTCTTTACACTCGCCGCAACTTTCAAAAGCTCAGTTTCAGGAATCCTCAAAGATACGAATCTTGAGTCCTTCATACAGCAGCTCACACTTATTGCTAGATTCACGGATGACCCGGTCCTTCTCTTGAAAGGTCTCGTCTCTTCCCAGGCGCTGGTTTCGGTGTGAGGCTACGGTGAGCTCTTTCCAGTCCAAGGACATCGTCCCGAAGCTGGGAAAGATGTAGTGCGACGCGGCCCTCGATTGACTCGGGTTCGCCCAGAATTAGGATATTTTGTCGCCGGCTGCGGCTCTGGAGGCCTGAGGCGTTATCCTCCCGGAGCCTCGAACACCCCGCTCTTCAAGCTGGTGATGAGTCTCTGCAGATCACCCAATCATGATCGGACTGTGGACTGAATGTGATCTAGCTTTGGTTGCCAAACTTTCCAAAGAAGCTCTGAGATCGTCATGTAAAGCGCTGATCTCGCTAGCGTAATCTTCATCAACCTGTTTAGCCCTTTCTCTCAATCTTTCTAAAGCCATTGCAGTCACGAAACATTTAGTCAACAAATGCTGTCCGATGCCAACCAAAATGCTGAGGTTTATAGGAAGAAACGGATCGTTTTGGGAGTGAGTCGCGCACACGTCTACACACACACACACACACACACACACACACACACACACACACACACACACACACACACACACACACACACACACACACAGTGAATGCTGTACCGGCTGAGCTGAACAGCATGTTTACTACAGCAGAAAACGTCCTCGGGTTACGACTGTAACCCTTGTTCCCTGAGAAGGGAACGAGAACTGCGTCGAATGACACTTTGGGGGAACGCCCCTCAGCGTAGCGCCTCTGAAGTATGAATGAAACTGAGCCGATCTCTGATTGGTGCAACGTCATGACGTGATGTGTGACGGCACATAGGCGGAAGCTATAAAAGCAGCCGGCACACATAAGATGTCAGCTTCTGTGATGAAGCAAGCGCTCCCAGGCAGGGGAAGGCGTGGCCAAGGGACGCAGTTCTCGTTCCCTTCTCAGGGAACAAGGGTTACAGTCGTAACCCGAGGACGTTCCCTTTCGAGGGAACTCCAACTGCGTCGAATGACACTTTGGGGGAACGAGTACCCACTACGCCACAACGCGCCCTGCCTGCCCTAGTGTGAAGCTGCTCACAGGCACACTTAGGACGCGAGCACAAGAGAGCCGGGTGTAGACGGAATGTCCAAACTATAAAACCTAATAAAGGTATGCGGGGTAGCCCATCCTGCTGCATCGCAGACCTCCTGGATGGGGGCCCACGCGAGAAGGGCTCTAGAGGACGCCATGCCTCTGGTAGAATGAGCCCTCACGGCCAAAGGTGAAGGCATACCGCGCACCTGATAGGCCGTGGAAATCGCTTGGACAATCCAGTTGCTGATGGTCTGCTTTGAGGCGGGAAGCCCCTTTCTGGGCGACCCGAAACACACCAGCAACTGGTCCGACTTCCGCCATGAAGAGGACCTCTGAATGTAAATAATCAGTGCTCTGACAGGGCAGAGCATCTGAAGTCTCTCTTCATTCGCCGTCACGTGAGGTGGAGGATGAAAAGCCTGCAGAACCGTAGGCCGTGCCGCACTGGACGGCACCTTAGGCAAATAGCCGGGCCTAGGGTGAAGAATGGCCTTAATGTTGCCTGGAGCAAACTCCAGGCACTCGTTAGATATGGAGAGCGCCTGGAGATCTCCTACCCTCCTCAGAGAAGTAATGGCCAACAAAAAGACCACCTTCAACGAAAGGTTCTTGGCCTCAGCCGACTCCAGCGGCTCGAAGGGGGCCTCGGCCAGCCCTTCGAGAACCACTGCCAGGTCCCAAGTGGGAACCCTGGTACGAGCCGCAGGTCTCATCCTCCAAGCCCCACGGAGGAAACGTACGACCAATTGGTGTCTCCCCAGAGGCCCATCACTCAGAGGAGCGTGGAAAGCCGCAATGGCAGCCACGTACACCTTGAGTGTGGACGGGGTAAGACCAGTGGAGAAGCGATCTTGGAGGAACTCCAGCACTGAAGCCACTGGGCAGTTAACTGGGTCCACCTCACGCTCCCTACACCAAACGGTGAAGACGTTCCACTTTAAGCCATACAATTTCCTCGTGGATGGAGCTCTAGAGCTGAGTATGGTCTCCACTACTCCAGCTGATAGGCCGGCCTCTAGGTACTGTGCCCCCTCAGGGGCCAGACCCACAGTTTCCATAACTCGGGCCGAGGGTGAAATATTGAGCCCTCTGCCTGTGTCAGCAGGTCCCTCCTGATGGGAATCTCCCATGGAGGGCCGTCCAGGAGCAAAATTATGTCGGAGAACCATACTCGGGCCGGCCACAACGGGGCTACCAACAGTAGACTGATCCCGTCGCGACGGACTCTCTCTAGAACTCCCGGGAGCAGAGCGATCGGGGGAAATGTGTACAGACGTAGCCTCGGCCACGTCTGCACCATGGCATCCAACCCCAGCGGGGCTGGATGGGTGAGGGAAAACCACAGTGGACAGTGGGTCGTCTCTTGAGACGCGAACAAGTCCACTTCCACTGGGCCGAACCTCTGAGATATTGACTCCACCACCTCGGGGTGGAGTCTCCACTCCCCGGGCCTCAGCCCCTGTCTCGACAGGATGTCTGCTCCCTGATTTTGACTCCCCGGGATGAATGTTGCTTTTAGAGACAACAACTTCCCCTGGGACCACAGGAGGATCTGATGCGCCAGTCTGCATAGAGGGCGAGACCTCAGACCCCCCTGACGGTTTATATAGGCCACTACCGACATATTGTCTGACCTCACAAGGACATGATGACCTTTGAGGTCCGGCAGGAAGCTCCTCAGAGCTCGGAACACCGCCAACATCTCCAGGCAGTTTATGTGCCAGGAGGCATGATGGTCCTGCCATAGGCCTGTCGTAAAGCGGCCGTCCATGACCGCGCCCCAGCCCGTGAGGGAGGCGTCTGTCGAAACGGTTCTCCGGCGACATGACGCTCCCAACACTGGCCCTTGGGACAGAAACCAAGCTTTCTTCCACATAGATAGGGAACGAAGGCATCTGCGCGTAACCCTGATCATGCGGAACGGGTTTCCCCTCGGGGAGAACCCCTTGGTTTTTAACCATCACTGAAGGGCCCTCATGTGCAGCAGGCCGAATGGAATGACACTGGACGCTGCTGCCATGAGCCCTAACACTCTCTGGAAGTGCTTCACAGTGATGGCTTGGCCTAGCCTTATCCCGGACACTGTGGTCAGGATGGACTCGATCCGCGCGGGAGACAATTGTGCCCGCATCGTGACCGAGTCCCACACCACTCCCAGGAACGTAGTTCTCTGGGCTGGTGTCAACACGCTCCTTTTCGCGTTGAGTCTCAACCCCAGGCTCTGGATGTGGGCGAGGACGACATCTCTATGCCGAACCGCCAGCTCCTGTGACTGTGCTAAAATCAGCCAGTCGTCGATACAATTGAGAACCCTGATGCCCTGAAGCCTCAGCGGTGCCAGAGCTGCATCCATACATTTGGTAAATGTGCGAGGGGAGAGAGCTAGGCCGAACGGAAGAACCCGATATTGGTACGCTTCGCCCCCGAAAGCGAACCTCAGGAACTTCCTGTGAGATGGAAGGATGGATATGTGGAAGTATGCGTCCTTTAGATCTATCGTGACAAACCAATCCTCGGACTGAATTTGACTCACGATAATGGGAATAGTGAGCATCTTGAACCTGAATCTCCTCAGAGAACGGTTCAGGTGCCTGAGATCTATTATTGGACGCAACCCCCCATCCTTCTTGGGAACTATGAAGTAGCGGCTGTAAAACCCGGACTCCCTGTCCGGTGGAGGAATACGATCTATAGCCTCCTTTGCCAGCAGGGAGTTTACTTCCTGTTCCAATACCCGACCCTGCACTGGGTCGACTACAGTCCAGACCACCCCGTTGAATCTGGGTGGGCGGGAACTGAACTGCAGCCTGTACCCATTTTGAATGGTGCGCAGGGCCCAAGGAGAAATATTCGCCAGATTTTTCCATGCATCGAAATATTTTACCAAGGGAACCAGGCTCTCGAGCCTGGCTTCGGGTATTAAAAGGGATTCGTTCTCGGCCCCCTGAAGCGGATTCCCGGCAGGGCTGAACCGAAAACGATTCTCGATGGGCGGACGCGAATGCTGCCTGACCGCAAGCCTGTGGGGCGGACAGTGCAGCCTGCGTTCGCTGGATACCGATGTGTCCCGAAGCGTGTTTAACGGCGGGAGAGCAACATCGATTTCCTGCGGGCTCCGTGAAGGAGACGACCTCGGTCGTTCCACCACGGGTGGGGCCGCCCGCAGAGATCCTAGAGTAGCTAGGATCTCTTTGACGAAGCCTTTTTAGCCTGCAGGACGGCCCTCAGGTCGCCCTGCTTAGGCTGAGGCTTCGCCTGAGAGCGCTGTCTATGCCCCCAAGCTCCTTGAGGGGGGGCTCTAGACGCGACGCTCTGTTTTTGAGCCTGTCTATAGGCGGAGGAGCTGGCTGATGGCTGTGGCTGCGGCTGCGGCAGACTTCTTGGACACTGAGCGGCGAGGGAGATATTGTTTGAAGGCCGCTGATTGTCTTTTCGCCTCCTGAAACCTGTCGACGACGGTATTAAAGGCGTCGCCGAACAGGCCAGAAGGCGAAATCGGGGCGTCAAGGAGGAAAGCCCTGTCTTTCTCCCTGATGCCCGTAAGATTTAACCATAAATGCCTCTCCGAGACCACCATAGCTGCCATGGAGCGACCGACAGCGCGGGCCGTCTCCTTGGTGACTCGGAGAGACAAATCAGCGACCTTCCTCAACTCCGCCATATCTTCCGGAGTTGGACCCTCGCCCTCATCAATGTCCTTAAGAAGGTCGGCCTGGTACGCCTGGAGCATAGCCATGGTGTGAAGACTCGCACCAGCCCGACCCGCAGCCATATAAGCCCTGCCCACTAGCGCTGATGTGTCTCTACACGGCTTAGTGGGCAGCACCGGGGCTTTAAGGGATGATGCCGACTCAGGCGATAAATAATTCGCCAAAGGCTGTTCAACGCGCGGCATCATCCCATAACCGTTCTCTCGTGTCCCCATGATGTTACTATAATTAATAATAGGGGGATTGGAGACACGAGAAGAGTGTGGTTTTTTCCACGATCTACACAACTCGTTGTGCAGATCGGGAAAGAACGGCAAGCCCCGGTGATGAGGTTGTTCCCTGTGCTGCAGGAAGCGCTCATCCAGTTTGCTTTTAGTTTGCGCTTCCTGCCTCTCTTGTGGCCAGCTGATATTTAAATGAGCCACCGCACGGGAAACAACCTCAACCAGCTCCTCATACGCGGGGACACGGGGCGGCGAGTCGTCCCCGAAATCCCCGCCCTCGATGCTGAGCACGTCAACCTCCTCGGAGGCAGACAGCTCAAACATCGGATCCTCGACTCGCGCAGAAGAAGCCGCGGGGCGGGCTTCTGCGCGAGGCTCGAGGACATCAGAACTGCCCGATGAATCCCGAGAAGGTGCCTCGGCAGCCTCGAGATCCCCGGACAGATCTTTTTGCGAGCCCCATGAAGAGCGTCGCCGCGCCGCCTCAGCGGACGCGGGTCCCGCACCACGGGGCTCGCGAGGCTGACCATCTTCATCAAAGATAGCCAGCCGGGAACGCAGCACACGGATTGTCAACTTTTCACAATCCTCGCAAGCAGCCCCCTCGAGAGCTGCCTGCGCGTGCTGCATTCCCAAACAATGTGTGCACAGTTGGTGTGTGTCCCCGCCCGTGATGTAGCGAGGGCAAGGATGCACACACTTCCTGAAGCTCACACTCGCCATTTCACTCATTCAGTTCACTCAGTAACAGACAACAATAAATAGGACAAACAGTCACAGATAGCGCTTGCTGAAGAACAGAAAGCTGACATCTTATGTGTGCCGGCTGCTTTTATAGCTTCCGCCTATGTGCCGTCACACATCACGTCATGACGTTGCACCAATCAGAGATCGGCTCAGTTTCATTCATACTTCAGAGGCGCTACGCTGAGGGGCGTTCCCCCAAAGTGTCATTCGACGCAGTTGGAGTTCCCTCGAAAGGGAACACACACACACACACACACACATATGAATTGAATTGAATTGAATTGAATTGAATTGAATTGAAAAATTCAATTGAAAAATTCAATTCAATTCACACACACATATGGAGCTGCTTCTGTGATGCAAACCTCAAAATATATTACTTTACAAATCATGCACTATGGGAAAGTGTTTTGAGCTCATAACATAAAAAGTCTTTATTAAGGCATAATCTGCCCCTGTAATCATGATATATATAATTTATGTGAAAAGGAACAGAAGTTATAGGTGTTTTAATGCCTCTCTAGTGTTCGCTTTATCTGTAAAGTGCAGGGAAGTGTTATGTATAGGTGAAGGCGTGTGTGTGTGTGTGTGTGTGTGTGTGTGTGTGTGTGTGTGTGTGTGTGTGTGTGTGTGTGTGTCACACTCGTCCAGTGGAGAATACAGCAGAATCCTGCCAGCACTCGAACACTCTCGAACACACTCCACGTTACACAACATGTGTGGGCGGCTGAAGAAGCTGCTCTTTTCACCATCATTCATCATCTTTCCATCTTTCCATCCTGCTCATCCGGTCGCTTTCTGTGTCGAAGAATAAGACGCATTATTCCTGTGGACAGAATTCTCATAAGACACGAATGAACAGTTTTGAGCTCGTTTTAAACACATATTTTTGTTTAGAGATTTCTGACTGAGCCACGATAACCCAGACTCAGATGTCCAGGTGTGTGATCTGGATCCGCTCTGCTAACCCGACCTGAACCAGGACACACACGTCTGAGACTGTGGTTATGAAACGTGATGTGACCTGTCAAAGTGCCTGTAACCGATGAGGAAAGTTAGCTCTCCCTGGTTATATAAAGCTGGTACGATAACTACGCCCTGCCGGAACAACAATGAGTCTGTTCACAATATAACTGGCGTTCAGACACAGAGATGCACACACACACGAGCAGTGAGATGCACACACACATGAGCAGTGAGATGCACACACACACACACACACACACACACGAGCAGTGAGATGCACACACACACACACACACACACACATGAGCAGTGAGATGCACACACACACACGAGCAGTGAGATGCACACACACACATGAGCAGTGAGATGCACACACACACACGAGCAGTGAGATGCACACACACACGAGCAGTGAGATGCACACACACACGAGCAGTGAGATGCACACACACACGAGCAGTGAGATGCACACACACACGAGCAGTGAGATGCACACACACACGAGCAGTGAGATGCACACACACACGAGCAGTGAGATGCACACACACACGAGCAGTGAGATGCACACACACACGAGCAGTGAGATGCACACACACACATGAGCAGTGAGATGCACACACACACACGAGCAGTGAGATGCACACACACACGAGCAGTGAGATGCACACACACACGAGCAGTGAGATGCACACACACACATGAGCAGTGAGATGCACACACACACGAGCAGTGAGATGCACACACACACACGAGCAGTGAGATGCACACACACACGAGCAGTGAGATGCACACACACACGAGCAGTGAGATGCACACACACACATGAGCAGTGAGATGCACACACACATGAGCAGTGAGATGCACACACACACGAGCAGTGAGATGCACACACACACACGAGCAGTGAGATGCACACACACACACGAGCAGTGAGATGCACACACACACGAGCAGTGAGATGCACACACACACGAGCAGTGAGATGCACACACACACACGAGCA